>NC_058415.1:85894670-85938071 GCF_002201575.2 Neomonachus schauinslandi | reverse complement strand
GAGCCTGATGTGGGACTCGATCCAGGGACTCCAGGATCATGACCTGAGCCGAAGGCAGTCGCTTAACCAACTGAGCCACCCAGGCGCCCTCATTTATCCATTCTACTGTTGAGGAGCATTGTGGTTGTTTCCCATTTGAGGCAAGTAAGAATAAACGGCTATGTACCTTCCGGTACAAGTCTTAGGTTGACATAAACACTCATATCAATTAGGTACATGCCCAGAGGTGGAGCTGCTGGGTCGCTGGGCAGGCAGAGGTTTAGCCAAATAATTTCGGGAAGCAGACAGACCAACCAATCCCCAGTCCACTCGTCATGTAGGAAACGAGAGCAATTTTTTGAACTTTTTATTTGGAAATGATTTTAAGCTCACAGAAAAGTTGTAAGAATGAGAATAGTACAAACAGCCCACTTGTACACCCTTTGCTCAGATAAAATTATTTCATATCATGGGGAGATATATGTATCTATACACACAACCATTTGCATGCATATCGCAAGAATGTATAGATAGAAACACATAACGTAGGATTATATATGTATGCGTGTTATATGTTATTCACACATGCATGGGTATGTATATATGCTTGTATATAACTTGTCCTGACTGATTTAAGCATAGACTTTATACCTCATGGTTCTTTATTTATTTATTTTTTTTTAAGATTTTATTTATTTATGTGAGAGAGAGAGAATGAGAGACAGAGAGCATGAGAGGGAGGAGGGTCAGAGGGAGAAGCAGACTCCCCGCCGAGCAGGGAGCCCGATGTGGGACTCGATCCCAGGACTCCAGGATCATTACCTGAGCCGAAGGCAGTCACTTAACCAACTGAGCCACCCAGGCGCCCACCTCATGGTTCTTTATACATAAAGACTCCAGTGTGTATTTTCTAAGCACAGGGATATTCTCCTACATAACAACAGTACAGTTAGCAACTTTGGTGGAATTAATGTTGATTCAATAGTTTATTTAATCTACCACTCACATTTTTTTTTTAAGATTTATTTATTTGAGAGAGAGAGAGAGAGCACAAGCAGGACGGGTAGAGGGAGAGAGAATCGCAAGCAGACTCTACGCTGAGCATGGAGCCTGACACAGGGCTTGACCCCACGACCCTGAGATCATGACCTCAGCTGGAACCAAGAGTCACCCCCTCAACTGATTGCGCCATCCAGGCGCCCAACCACTCATTTCTTACTGTGTGTTTTTTTTTAAAGATTTTATTTACTTGACAGAGAGAGAGAGACAGCGAGAGAGGGAACACAAGCAGGGGGAGTAGGAGACAGAAAAGCAGGCTTCCCGCTGAGCAGGGAGCTCAATGTGGGGCTCAATCCCAGGACCCCAGGACCATGACCTGAGCTGAAGGCAGATACTTAACGACTGAGCCACCCCCACCCACGTGCCCCAATGCTGTTGTTTTTTCTTAATGTGAAAAATTAGAAAAGAAAATCTCAACCTTCCTGCCCAAAGACCGTGGCTACCAATATTTTAGTGTGTTTCTTTCTGGAATGTGTCCTCTGTGTATTTCTTATATGGTGTCATCATCTCCAATGCACTTGTCTCCTGCTATATTCACTTACTGTATTTTTAGAACTTTGACATATGTACTTAATGTCGCTTTAATCACAAATTATTTCATCATATTGGCATGCTATAATTAACTCCTCCCTTGTTAGACATTTAGGTTGCTTCCAATTGTGCGACATTATAAATACACAGAAAATATCACCAGGCATTCTTTATGTAGGATTGTTTTCTTAGGCTAGATTTCCACATTAGTGAGATTGCTGGGTCAGAATGCATGAATATTCTGTAAGTTTTGATACATGTTGCCAACCCACTTTCCAAAAGAGGATTCCAATTTTCACTGCCAATTTAGGAGAGCACTTTGATTTCTCTCTCCAGACTATTATCTTTGTTTAAAAAAAAAAAAAAATCTTTGCTGGGACGCCTGACTGGCTCAGTGCGTGGAGCATGCGACTCTTGATTTTGGGATCATGAGTTCAAGCCCCACGTTGGGCAGCAGAGTGTGCTTAAAAAATAAAAATTAAAAAAAAGTAATAGAATTTTAAAAATTAGACTGTTGAATCTCAGATCTGTACCTCTGAAACAAATAATGCAATATATGTTAAGAAAAAAAAAAGAAGGTAGCAGGAGGGGAAGAATGAAGGGGGGAAATCGGAGGGGTAGATGAACCATGAGAGACAATGGACTCTGAAAAACAAATTGAGGGTTCTAGAGGGGAGGGGGGTGGGAGGACGGGTTAGCCTGGTGGTGGGTATTGAGGAGGGCACATTCTGCATGGAGCACTGGGTGTTATGCACAGACAATGAATCATGGAACACTACATCTAAAACTAATGATGTAATGAACGGGGATTAACATAAGAATAAAATTTTTAAAAAAATTTTTTTAAAATTAAAAAACCCTTTGCCAACATGAGAGGTGGGACATGGTGTTCCATTCTTGTTTCAATTTATAATTCTTTGATTAGTAGTGAGTGTGGGCATGACTCCATGTGACTTATAATAACCTAAGGCTCTTTATCAACGTAGCTCAGTATTTTTCTTGATTTTTATAAGCATTTTACATAAAGAAAAAAAGTTGGGACCCTTCGTCCACCATTCTAATTTGAAATAATTTATCTTTACTATAATTCTAAAGTTTGGCTACAGTGATTTTTGTGTTTAGGGACATTTATTTTTATTTTTTTGTGAGTAAAGCGATAGAAGTTTATTAAGTGAAGATACAGAAAAAGCTCTCAAGAGTGAGAGGAGTCCTGATAGGGTTGCCCTTGTTTAGGGACATTTTAAAACATTGGGCCATCCTAGGTGCCCATCTTCCCCTGTGTGATTTCTCCTGGCCTGAGGCAGGAAATCTCAGCCAGAGCCTTGACAAATCACCCATGACCTCAGGGATCTTTAGAATGACACTTAAATCTACAGTTAAGTGCACATGGACGTTTTTGGGGGCTGTGGGGTACAGGGGCGATATGAAGTATCACCTGTCTGCTACCCATCTCTTCTACCCTCTACGTCCATCTGGCCTGGCAGGTGCCAGGAAGTGGAGACCATGCAGGGTCAGCACTAGCTGGCATGACTGCTGCCCAGTCCAAATTAAAACAAAACAAAACAAAAAAAACCCTGCCATTTTCTCTGAGTACAGCATCCGTATAGAAGAAAATACAAAGAAAAGGGTCTGAACAGAATCACCCCGACATGGAACATTCTGCCCTCTTGGACTTAAGAAATGGGGTCAGTGTGCAGAATTTGGATCCCAGGGTATTTGTCACTGGGGCTTCACCCAGAGTCATTTTTATTTGGTGGGCTGTTCTCTCCTCAGGTGTTATCTACCTGAGGAGGAGCGCAGTCAGGGTGGCATTCTGGAGATGTGAGTTAGCTGGATTCAAGTGGGAACTCCAACAGCTCACTCAACTCAAAGACGCCAAGATTCTTTCTTTGATCCTAAGAGCGTGACTGAAAAATTCTAAGATTGATTCTACTAGGACAGGAGATGACAAACTGTGGCCCTCTGCGTGTTTTTGTAAATAAGTTTTATTAGCATACAGCCACACCCAGTCATTTACATATGTTCTATAGCTGCTTTCAGGCTCTGATGGCAAAGTTGGGTTAATTACAACAGAGACCATAACCCACAAAACCTAACAGATTCACCATCCAGCCCTTTATTGGAAAAATTTGCCAACTCTGGATCTAAGAGTCTAGGGTTTTCATTTTTGCTTTTTTAGTTTATTTGAGAGAGAGGAAGAGAGTGGGGTGAGGGGCAGAGAGAGAAGTAGACTCCTTGCTGAGCAGGGAGCCCAATGCAGGGCTCCAACCCGGGACTCCAGGATTGTGACCTGAGCCAAAGGCAGACACCCAACCGACTGAGCCACCCAGGCACCCCAGAGTCTAGGGTTCTGAGACTGGTGGGATCTCCATGCCCATGGGGCTGTGGGCAATGATTATATGTAGAACTCAAATGAATGTTTTTAATACATCTGCATTTATTCTAATTACACATATTAGGAGAAAAGTAGCAAATCAAGCTCATGATGTCACAGATATTATTGCTTAGGACAAGGCTAAGTACAACAGTGAGTGTAGTTCAGGAAAAGTATTATCTTAAATGGTGTAGTCTGATAAGATCTAACAAAAATTAAGAGGGGAGGAGAGGAATGGCTGTGATTTGGGAGCCCTGAGTTCGGTCAGTCCTTGGTGCTGGGGTGTGAGGGACAGGCTCCAGAAAGCCCCCCACACACCTCCTGACGCTGCCCCTCCACTCCAACCCTGGCCCAGACTCTGAGGTGCACCATCACAAGCCTGACCTTCTCGGACCCCAGCTGCCAGGCTGAGGACAGAGATGACCAGTTTGTCTTGCGCAGTACCTACTCCAACTGTGGCATGAAAGTGACAGAAAATGTGGTCAGGAATGAGGTAAGAAAAAGGGCGGGCAGGAAAGGTATCGGCCAGCTTAGCTGGTGCCTCCTTGACCTTCCAGGCCAGTGGGCCTTTGGGAGAGGGGGGTGTGGTGCTCAGTAGGAAGACAAGCTTATTAGCCATTGGTTGCCTCAGTCCCCGCATCCATAAAATGGGTGTGTTGGGTGGGATACCCTCTGGGGTACTTCCTGGCTCTGACCTGTTCCTTGGCTCTTTTTCTGCAGGTGGTGGTCAACCTCTTGTCAAGCTCATCACCGCAGTGGGTGAGATGGATGGTTACCATGCTAACCCATCTGGTTCAGGGTCCTGGTGCCCCTTCCTGGCCTGGGAGGGGAGCAGGCCTCAGGAAACTCAGGCCCCGATCCCGGCAAGCCATGTTATCTTCAGGGTGCCTCAGCCTCCCCTTTTGTACAAGGGGAGCAGCACTGTTTTGGGTTCCATTCTCAGCCTCTCAAGCCAGAAAGTTCTAGTACATACTGGCTGTGTGGCCTTGTACAAATCAGTTAAGCTTTCTGGACCCAAAGGCTGTATCTGTAAACAGGGGCCTAAAAAAGGATCTCTGCCGTGGGGGTGCTTATGAGCAGTCACTGATAGGACATATGGGAAAGCATTCACCCAGGCCTGGCACAGAGCAAGTTCTTGATAGATTAGCTTTGTTTTAAAGGAGGGCCAGGCAGCAACTGGGGACCATGGCTCGCGCTCCCACCCCCCACCCCCCCACCCCTTACCTTTCTAGCTGGATGCCTCCCAGACTGACCACGCCCCCATATCTCCCACAGAAGAAGGTGCACTGCATCAACATGGAGAGCCTCTCCTTCCAGCTGGGCCTGTACCTCAGCCCGCACTTCCTCCAGGTCTCCCACACCATCGAGCTGGGGCAACAGGGCTTTGTGCAGGTACGGGACTTGACCTCTAAGGCCCGCCCACTCTTGGGATTCTCAGCTTTCACTGCACCATTAGTAGAGGGGAGGTATGCACCGGACCCCCCAGAGGAGGGAGCCAGCGGGGTACATGGTGGAGGGGAGAGACAGCACAGAGACACTGGGTGGAATGTCCCCTCCTAGAGTTTGCTCTAGGCGGGCCCAGGGCTGTCCTTCCACCGCCAGGGTGGAGCCTCAGAATGAATCTAGCGTATTTCACGAGGGCAGCACTGAGTAACTGACCAAGCGCCGTCACTCTTACCTGCCCATGTAGGTGAGCATGTCCCCATCGATCCCGGAGCTCATGCTCCAGCTGGACAGCTGCCACCTGGATTTGGGGCCTGACGCGGACACCGTGGAACTCATCCAGAGCCAGACCGCCAAGGGCAGCTGTGTAAGCCTGCTGTCCCCAGGCCCTGGTGGGGATGTGCGCTTCAGCTTCCTCCTCCGTGGCTACATGGTGCCCACACCCACGACTGGCACCCTCAGCTGCACCATAGCCCTGCGTTCAAGGAGTTTGTCCCCGGTGAGTGGGGCCCCAGCTTCAAGGGTGGCTTCGGGTCTAGGGTTTCCAGGAAGGGATGCGACAGCCCATGATGTGGGACCAGCTGGTAAGGGGCAAAACCAGACTGGTGTGTGGTTTCTGGTTACCAAGGCTACTCCTTCTGCCACCCTACAGCCTTCTGATGGCTTTGCTGTGTATTGGACATCAGTAGGATTTGCAGCTGTGTCCATCCATCCTTCCTTCCACTACCCATCCTTCCGTGCTTATCTTTCCTCTTTCCCACCCAGTCATCCATTCATAGTCCCTCCACCATCCCTGTCAGCCAGCCAGCCTCCTACCATCCCACCCGGTCATCCCTTGATCCGTCCACCCACGAATCCATGCACTCACCCATCTTTCCACGTGGTATAGTCACCAATGTCATTGCATTAAACAGGAGATCTCAGCAAAGAGGGTTAAGATAAAGGACACAAAATTCTGATTTTTCTCCTTCACCATCCAGTGGGGATCCCTGTCCTCAGGCACACAGCCTTGGACACACACATCCCCAGGTCCTGGCACACACAAGGGTCTCCAGGATTAGAAACTTTCCTGGTTGTATGAAGCTAGGCAAGCCTTTGGGGCCACTCCTGAGTGGGTCTTCCCCTCTCAGTGAGCATGGGCCTCTGGGCTAACCTGACTCATCTCTCCCAGGTGTTCACAAGGGTCACAGATGCAGTGCAGAGTGCCCTTACAACCCTCATGGGATTTGGGAGCCTCCCAGGGAACATCCTCGTAGCGGCCAAGGGTTGTCCACCCAACACCCTCCCTCAGCATGGATCTCCCAGGACTTGCCCAAAGGCTCACAGCTAGAAAGTGGTGGGATAGGATCCAAAGCCAGGGCCCCAGGGCGGGTTGTGACAGGCCATGGTCACAGAGCCAGGAAATAAGCCCAGTCACTGCCTCCTGCAGGCTGTGCTATCCACCATTCTCTTTTCCTCCCCCAGGACGCCCACAGGACTATCTCCACGCGTCTGAACATCGTCAGCCCTGGCCTGCCTGGTGAGTCTCTCTAGGGTTCCAGTGGCTGAGGCCAGTGTGGGACCTGATGGGTGGCCCAGAGGGGTGCAGCACAGACACATGCAGGGAGGACCCCAGAAAGAGCATCCCTGGGAGCAGGGGCAGAAGGGCCCCCAGCAGCATAGTGTAGGATGCATGCTGTTATCTTCTAGAAAGAAAGCCTTTGCTCTCGACTACCCCATGGACCAGATCCCAGGCATTTAGGTTTTCTTAATCCCCAGAGTTGCTAGCTGACCTTGCTTAGGGTGGGGGTAGAGGTCCTGGAATCAAATAAGGCAGAAGACATGCTGGAGCCGGGCTGGCCTCACCTTCTTGAGGCCCCCAGGGTGGAGGATGCTCCTTCAGCCCAGCACCCTCCAGCCTCCTTTTTTATTCCCTGTGGGCCCAGGCCCCCACCAGGCAGAAAAGGTCACTGATACTGGGGGTAGAGGTCGGGGGCACCTGCTTCCTTGCCACCGTACCTGGGTTAGGATAGAGCCCTGACCCCAGCCCATGACCAAGAGAACAGGGCCAATTACCCCATTGCATCGATGGGAACTCAGTGTCCAAGGGGAAGCCCATAGTCACCCAGGAGTCAGGAGTGTGGATGGAATGAGGCCTGGGAAAACCCAAGAGCAGAGCTGAAGAGCCCTCAGAAGTACTCCGGCCCATTCCTACCATAGTAGGAATTCCTACCTACCCACTCCCAGGCCCCACTTACTTTTAGCTCAGATTATACCATCCATTCTCCCTAAAAGTGAATCTCCATCAGCCTTGGAAGGCAGAGGCATGGCCCAAAGGCCTGGCTGGGTGGATGGTCAGAACAGCCATGGCTCAGTGCCAGGCATGGGTGTGATGAATCCATCTGCCAGATGAGAAGATTGAGACCCAGAGAAGTCGGGGTCAGTGGCCGAGCTGGGACTGACGCCCAAACCTGTGCCCCTGGCCAGCACAACACAGTAGGGGACTAGGGAGGGGGCCAGAGCACTGACTGCAGCCATCCTTCCCTTGCGTGCCCAGACAAAGGCCTCGTCCTGCCCGCTGTGCTGGGCATCACCTTCGGCGCCTTCCTCATTGGGGCCCTGCTCACCGCCGCGCTCTGGTACATCTACTCGCACACGCGTGAGTATCCCAGGCCCCCACCATGAGTGCTCAGGGTCCCTCTGCCACCATCACCAGGGGGGAGCCCGGGGGAGCCTCTGGGGGAGTGGGGAGCCCCGGCCGGGGCCCTGACCTCCGCCCCTGCCCCCAGGTCCCCCCGGCAAGCGGGAGCCCGTGGTGGCGGTGGCTGCCCCGGCCTCCTCAGAGACCAGTAGCACCAACCACAGCATTGGGAGCACCCAGAGCACCCCCTGCTCCACCAGCAGCGTGGCGTAGCACCCGGCCCGGACACCTCCGGGCCCCCCAGCCAGCGCTCGCCCAGCAGCCACCAGCTGGGAACCACTGGCCATGAACTTATCCCGGGACCCCAAGCCCTCCACTCGACCAAGGATGGACCATGCCCTCTGCACCCACCCCTCCTGCCTCCCTCTCAGAGGTCTGCTGCCAGCGGGGGCACCAGCTCGGAACACCTTGGGGTGAACCTTCAAACCCAGTGGGCCCGGACTACGGCTGCCCAGGACCACGGAGAGAGAGACCACTGCCCTATAAGTCCACACTGTTGTAGAAACCGAGTCCCTGTAGTTTTCACCTGGATCCAGCACCTGGTGACCTGGGCTGGGTGGGAGGGAAGAACTCAAAACAGACTCACCCAGGCCTCCTGCACGGAAACAGAAGAGGGCCAGCCCAGAGCCACCTGGACCTGCTCCCAGCGGCCTCCACACCTGGCCTGGCACTACTCTGGCAAGGGAAACAGAAGCCTAGGGGTGCCCAGCCTGGGAAGTGGGGACCCTAGCTCCTCCCGCAACTGTCACATGGAGGACCCCCCCCACCCCCCCCCCACGAGGCAGGCATCTGATGGGAAGTGGCCCTACTGTCTGGCCTGGACCCACCCCTATATACTCACCACCAATAAATTAGACCATGAAATCCGTGCTGGGCTGGGCAGGGACAAAGGGCGGGAAGCCTAAAATGGGTGGGGAGGTGACAGCTCTGGGGTCAAATCCTGAATCTGCCACTGAATTGGCTACGTGACTGTGGCCAGGGACCGTGGCTTATTTGAGCCAGCCACAGTTCCCTCATCTGTCACAAGGTCTCTGGGGGGAGGTCTGTAAATCCGCGCCTGGCCTGTGGCCAACAGACCTGAGTCCAGTGTTCTGGCTGCAGACAGACCCCCCTGAGGCTCAGGGGCCAGGGGTGGGGGTGGCTTGTCCCAGGCCCTACAGCCTGGGTTCCTCCCCTGTCCAGTTCCTGGACCAGCTGCAGCCCTCATGCCCCTATTGTGTGCTAACGGAGCTAGAGATTGAGTCGCTCAAACATTTTGCCATTTCCTTTTTTAAGAAAGTTAAAGGCTTTAATTGACTCCAGCCATCCTCTGTCTCTAGTGGACCCCAGACAGGAGCCCTCTCTTCCCCAGAAGGCCACTAAGCAGTATTCCATCAACCAGCACCCAGCAGGACCCTAGGCCTGGCCAGGCAGCTCACATAATGAGCTGGGCCGGAGCCAGGAGGCAGGCAAAGGTGGCAAGGGAGGTGGGCTGCATAGTCTGGCCTGCTACAACAGTGGGAGAACCAGGAAGCCCTCAGGCTGTCTCAGGAGGAAGGAGAGGCCAAAGGCACCCTAGGCTCAGAGGATGTCCCATCTTGGTCTCCCCCGCTCTAGCCCTCGATCTTGCTGCCCAGAGCCCGGGCCCCTGGGCCAGTCTGGACAGAATCCGAAAAGCCGACAACAAAAGGCACCTAACAGGAGTTCATGGAGAGCTGCAGGGCAGGCGTGGGAGAACCCCCATTTCCGCCCCCACTGCCTGGGCTACTGGGACAGGGCAGGCTCCAGCAGCTTCAGGACACCGCCCACCAGGTGCAAGCTGCCCGTGACCAGTACATGGATGGCGCCGGCCTCGCGGAGCACGCCGGCCCCGCTGCCTGCCACAGGGTGGGCAAGGAGGCCCTGTGGGAGACTGGGTGGCTGAAAGACAGGGTCCCGGCCTTGGCTGATCCACTGCAGGGCGTGCGAGATGCAGCTGAAGACGAGGGAGCTGGTGCTATGGGTGCGGGGTGGGTGGGAAGCCAGCAGCGAGGATGTGGGCTCACCAGGCTCCAGGCTGGGGGAGCTCCAGAGGTCTGGGCTGGCCTGCGCCTCGGCCAGGTGGCTCCAGTACTGTTGGTGAGCGAGGCAACGGAGCAGCACCTGGTCCAGGGTCACCATGAAGTTCTGCTGGTCTGCGGGGCATAAGGATGGGCACGTCAGCCACAGGGACCGGGGGGCGGGGGGTGGGGTGGGGGAGGCACGTTGTGAGCACCTGCTCAAAGCCAGGCCCTCGGGGCGCCTGGGTGGCTCAGTCGTTAAGCGTCTGCCTTCGGCTCAGGTCATGATCCCAGGGTCTTGGGATTGAGCCCCACGGTGGGCCCCTTGCTCAGCGAGAAGCCTGCTTCTCCCTCCCCCACTCCCCCTGCTTGTGCTCCCTCTCTCGCTGTCTTTCTGTCAAATGAATAAAATCTTAAAAAAAAAAAACAAAGCCAGGCCCTTTACCCGCACCATCGGGCCTCACGGTGGGCCGTGCTGAGAGGAAACGGAGACGCAGATGGGGACTTGCCGCCGGTCCCAGAACTGGTGGGAAGCAGGGCCAGGCAGCTTAGCTCCAAAGCTGGGGCTTTTGTCCACTGAACACATCTCCCCACCCTAGCTTCACTGCCTTCAACTGTAAAGCAGAGTCCGGCACACAGGTGGGCATGAGTAGAATGCGGATTCCTGGACTCTCCCCAACTGTCTGATGTGGGGCCGGGGGATCTGCATTTTTTTTACACTATTTCAAATTTTTTTGAACGTGACCCACAGTAAAAAATACACTTTATGATGGCAACTCAGTACTCCCACAGGTGTATACAGGTGTCTGGGACAGAATCGTCATAAAACAATACCTACCCTTTGTGCAAGGCATTTCATTTTAAAAATGCTGGTTTATACCCACTAAATTGATTGTAAAACCATCAGTGGGTTGCAGCCTGCAGTTTGAAAACCATTCCCGTCCCCACCACCGTAATTCTGTTCTGGTACCATGGTCACAATATCCAAAACGCACCAGAGTGTTTATCTCTACAATAAAATAAATCTAGCTCCTTCCCTGGACCCCCCGTTTCAAAGCCCCCACTGTCACCATCAGAGCAGCCCACTGAAGGGCCTTCCACCCCCTGCTCACACCCAGAGGCCATGCCTGTCACCTCTTACCTGCGTTGCCAGCAGACGACACCTCTGTCAGGTTAGGGCAGAAAACAGCATAGTCAAACTGACAGGGCTAGGCCAAGAGGAAGGACTTGATGTCAGAGTCCCGAGAGGATGGCCCACCACCCCGACTTGCACAGAGCAGCCCCCCGGGCGCCCCCCCCCCAACATCCCCATCTCTGGAGATGCCTCCACCCAGCTAAACTGGAGTGAAACTTTATAAACCCAGCCATAGCCCCTCAGCGGCCCGTCTACCTCAGTATACCCTGCAGGCCCGTGGCCTGGGCAACATGGCCCACTGTACAGATGGGAACACTGAGGCTGGGAAGGGGGACTTGCTTAAGACCACCCAGCTATCCAGGATGGCGAAAGGCTTTGTCTGCACAATGAGAGAGATGAACAGCTTCAGCCTCCTGGTCTGTGAAATAGGAAATGATCCCCAGAACCCACTTCGGCCCTGACAGCTAAGGGCACCTCAACTTTCCTAAGCAGAGAGGGGCCCCTACATGCTCTATTAACTCAGAAACTCCTTAATGCCATCTCTTGTCTAGAGTCATATGCTAGTGGTTGAAGGGGCATGCCAAGCGAGTTCTATACCTTACGCCCCTACCTGGTCCTCCCTTTAACTCTGGGCTTCAGCTTGACCCCGCAGGGTGAGGGCAGTGACCTACCTGGGCCTAGACCTCCCTACGAGCCCGGTGCCTTTACATTTAATCCTCACTACCGTTCAGGGAAGCCCCATTTCAGAGCCAGAGGCCCAGGGATTAAGGCACCTCTGGGGATCCCAAGGCCAGAACCAGGGGCCACCAGAACCCGACCACCCCCCAGCTGCCCCTCACCTGCAGCAGCTTCAGCAGGGCCGCGGAATCCCGGTCCCCGGTGGAGTTGAAGAGCAAGATGCGGACCTCAGGGCCGCTGGGTGGGCGGGGGGGGGTGTGGAGAGGAGGGGAGGTGGGGGGCGTGGTGAGAGAGGGGTACCTCCCACCCTTCTCTGAGGGCCCTGTCCCATCCTTCCTCCAGAAGCTTCCCCTCCTCCTCCCTGATCCAGTCCCAGCTGCGCCCCCCAGCATCTGGTCCCTCTACCCCTCCCCCCAGGCCCCGTCCCTCCCTCCCGGCCCAGTCCTGACACCGACCCTATCCCAACCCCCCTTCCCCCCAGCCAGGCCCCACGCAGCCCCGCCCCGGAAGCTCACCGGCCGGGCCTGTGGCCTCGGAGCAGCGCCTGGTGGAACCAGCGCACGCAGGCCTGCACGCTGCTGGCAGTGTGCGCGCCGTCCAGGTACCAGGTGAGGGGCCCGCGCCGCAGCACCTGTGTCCGGCCCAGCCACTCCGTGTCCCGAAGCCCTGCAGGGGGCAAGGCAGCCAGCTCCCACCCCGGTCCTCAACTCACACACACAACCTGCCCGCAGGGCCCCCTGCTGCTCGCTGCTTGGAGGCTGAGGCTGCCCACCCTGAGCCCTCTCAGCCAATGAGCCAAGCTGCCGCTCACTCTTAGGCGCCAGCCACTGGGAGCAGCTCTCGGGCTGCCTCCTCTGATGGAATCTTCCCAGCAGCCCTACCATCTATTAGTCCCATATTACCTGTAGGCGGAGAGCCCTTAGCCCAGAGAGATTAGGTCACAGAGCCAAGTGTGCCGGGATGTGATCCAAGATCTGCCTGGCTTCTGTCATGGCCCTGACTTGGGGCCTGGCACACAGTGGGCGCACTGGAATCATTGGCGAAAGGGGTTTAGCTGCTATGAGCACCTACTATGGGCTGAAAGTTTCGGGGGAAGCAAGAAGCCTGAGAATATGTCTATTCTCTCCAGACCTCATGGTCTTACAATGATGACAAGAATGCCAGTAACCGGGGCGCCTGGGGGGCTCAATCATTAAGCGTCTGCCTTCGGCTCAGGTCATGATCCCAGGATCCTGGGATCGAGCCCTGCATCGGGCTCCCTGCTCCGAGGGAAGCCTGCTTCTCCCTCTTCCTCTCCCCCTGTGTTCCTTCTCTCACTGTGTCTCTGTCAAATAAATTAAAAATCTTTAAAAAAAAAAAAAAGAATGCCAGTAACAGCAGCAACCACTGACTGGGCGCTATATCCCAAACCCACCATGCCCTGGCCTCAGCCCCTTGGTGATGTCACCTCACAGTGGGTCCTGTCATCACCTCATTTGGCAGGTGGGAAAACGGAGGCTCAAAGTCCACGAACCAGGGAAGCTTACTGACTTCAGAGGCCTTTGTCCTGGGCACCATCTCAAACCGCCCCCACCTCTCAAACAGGAAACTCAAAGAACCATCTGAGGGGGCCTGGCTGGGCAGAAAGGTCCGCCTCACCATGCCGCATGTGGGGCGTGGGCTGGAACACGGGTGCCAGGGGCATCTGCCGCAAGACGCTGGGCCGAGACACCTTCAGCTCCCCGAGGCCTGAGGAGCAAGGGAGGGGGAGGGGCTGCTGTGTGGACTGAGTGTGCAGGGGACCTTCAGAGGCAGGCTCCACGTGCCCCCTCCCCACGCGCCGCCCACTTACCCTGGTGGCCCTTTTGCTGCAGCCAGCAGCGAGCCAGCTGCAAGGCCAAGGCAGCGTTGAACCGCTGGTGCTCTCCATCCAGGCCCAGGGTCAGCGGCGGCCCCCCTTCCTCCAGGGCTTCCAGTGGTGGGCACAGGTAGAGAGGACACTGCCAAGGAGACGGGCAACACTGGGTCAAGGGAGCCCTCCCTGACGCTGTGAGTCCTTCCATCTGTCCACATCAACCAGAACCCGCCAAGCTCGGATCCGAGAACCAAAATGTGCTCCAGCTGGACGAGCGGTTACCCCTCACTGCACAGATGGGCAAACTGAGGCCCAAAAGGATGACGTGCCTCCCCAGTCAGCTGCCACCCCCGCCCCAGGGCTTCCAGACTCACGGAGATCTGCTGGGCACGGTCCCGCAGCACCGCCAGGGGACCGTCAGGCTGGAGCACCGTGAAGGCAGGGACGCCACGCTGGGGAGGAGAGGGAGGGAAGGAGGGAGATGGGCTGCTGAGGGTCCTCCGTCCCTGGGTCTGGGCAGCTCACTTTGCCTCTCCCCCCAGACCCCGCTTGTTCCAGACCCCGCTGATGCCCAAGACCTTATCCTGAGTCAGGTTATAGATGACCCTGTCCCAGCCCCGCTTGCCTGAGCCTTAAGGGCCAGGCCCAGGCCGTCCAGGTACCTCCTGTCCCCAGGGCTGCCTGGTACCTTGAAGATGCCCCCTTTCTGCCATGCGATCTCCTCCACTGTGTCCCCCAGAAGGCTGGTGTGGTCGATGCCAAGAGAGGAGACGCCACACACCACAGGCTTCCTGCAGGAGACAGAAGGGCCATGATGGCGCTGCCCTGGGCTCATGGCCACCGTCCTTCTCCTGAAGCAGTGGTCCTCACCTGATGATGTTGGTGCAGTCGTAAGCGCCACCAATGCCCACTTCCACCACTGCCAGGTCCACCTGCAGAGGACCAGGGGGCACGTCAGGGGCCCGCGCACCCAGCCTGCTGAGATTCCCCTCCCCATGGCCTCGGACACAGGACTCTGGGGAGTGGGCACGTACCTTCTCTTGGAGGAAGATGTGGAAGGCCATGAGTGTGAGGAAGCGGAAGTAGGCAGGCATGGAGACGCAGCTGCTGCTGTCCTGTGGACTAGAACATGTCAGAGCCCAAGGCCCTGTCATCTCCACTCTGGGGAGATGGGGTTCTGGGACGTACTGCACCCTATGGGTCTCTCCAGCGCCCCCTACCCTGCCCACCCACCAGTCCTGCACGCTCACCTTGGTCTCCTCCAGCCGGTGGTAGAGGTGCCAAAAGTGCTTGGTGAAGAGCTCGGGGCTTATGGGCTGCCCGTTGATGCGGATCCGCTCCCGCACCTGCACCAGGTGGGGAGAGCTGCCGGGAGACCTGTGGTCATCGGGACTCCCTTCCCGAGCCCCTCACACCTGTCTTCAGAAACCCAGATCCGACCATGCACTGCCCTGCTGACAGTCCTTCTGTGACCTCCCTCTGGCCTCCAGCGTCCCAGCTCCTCACCCAGCCTCCCAGGTCCTGGTGGGACTGATGCTGCTGGCCTCTGTGCTTCACCCCTCCTTTATCTCAGCAGTTCCCTGTGGCCCAGCCCCTCCGGCCTGCCCCCCTCACCTGGCTCACTCCACCTGTCTCAACTGAGTTGTCCCGCCCCACTCGGTACCCCAACAGGCTGATCAGGAATGTGCTCTGGGCTCCAACAGGTCCCTGTGCTTTACCCATCACACACCCATCAGTCACTCTGCCAACATCTGCCCCCACACTGTGTCTTCCAGCCCTGGAGGGCAAGGCCCCGTCTGTGTACTCAAGATGCATCCCCAGGCCGACCCACAAGGCTACGTGGGCCGAAGTCAAAGGCTGGATTTTTAACCCCCCAAAATATCTTTAAAAACATTTTTGTTAAGATTTCATTATTTTTTAAAGGAATCTCCAGACCCAACATGGGGCTCAAACTCATAACCCCAGAGATCAAGAGTCGCACGCTTCACCCACTGAGCCAGCCAGGTTGCCCCACCCCAGAAATTATTTTAGAAGAGAGATCGTCCGTCAGCTTATATTTGAATCCTCCAAGCCCCTCTTGTATTAGAAGTCCTTGCCTAGGGGCGCCTGGGTGGCTCAGTCGTTAAGCGTCTGCCTTCCGCTCAGATCATGGTCCCAGGGTCCTGGGATTGAGCCCCGAATCGGGCTCCCTGCTCGGCGGGAAGCCTGCTTCTCCCTCTCCCACTCCCCCTGCTTGTGCTCCTTCTCTCGCTTTGTCTCTTTCTGTCAAATAAATAAATAAAATCTTTAAAAAAGAAAAAAAAAGAAAAAAGAAGTCCTTCCCTACATTTCTTTCTTTTGAACAAAGAACTGTGGAGAGAAAATATGGCCTGAAATGAGCCTCAGTCAGCTGATTTCAGACAGTGACAGAAGTCACTTGGTGGAACTTGTAAAATAAAAGGAAGCAAAAATCTTAAGTCCCTCCACCTCAAGGACCAAATCCTGAGGACTTCACCACCACCGTAATCCCACTGCTTTACTGGTGACCAGCTAAGGAGAGGTGTATGCAGCGCAGGGAAGAGGGCCCCACATCTGGTCCATACCCCATCCTCTGGTGTGAGTTTGGGTGCCTGAGGGCGAGCACGAGGAGATGCTGCCTGGAGAGTGACGCGGCACCTGAGGCCGACAGAGCGGAAGGGAGGCCTCGACACGCCAACATAATAAACTACCTCAGTGCTTAAGCCCTAACAAGCCAGATCTTCTGCTCCTCACTGCAAAGACATCCGAAGTGATAAATACTTCTCTGTGATTTTAAAGCTGTATGTGGGGGCATCTGGCTGGCTCAGTCGGTAGAGCATGCAACACTTGATTGTGGGGTTGTGAGTTCAAGCCCTGCATTGGGTTTAGAGATTACTTAAAAATAATTTTTTTTTTTTTTTTTTTTTTTATTTGACAGAGAGAGAGAGAGCACAAGTAGGCAGAGTGGCAGGCAGAGGGAGAGGGAGAAGCAGGCTCTCCGCTGAGCAGGGAGCCGGACGTGGGGCTCGATCCCAGGACCCCAGGATCATGACCTGAGCCTAAGGCAGCCGCTTAACCGACTGAGCCACCCAGGCGCCCCTAAAAATAAAATAATCTTAATAAAAGCTGTACATGGAATTTAATAAAAAGGTACCTGATGACTCTAGCTATGTACTTCATTTACACATTCAAGTTGCTGCCCCCCTCCCGAATTTGTTTCATTACGAAAATTAAAGACTGCCACAAACTTTGGCCAATATGTTAAAAGCTAAGGGAGGGGCGCCTGGGTGGCTCAGTTGGTTAAGCGACTGCCTTCAGCTCAGGTCATGATCCTGGAGTCCCGGGATCGAGTCCCGCATCGGGCTCCCTGCTCGGCAGGGAGTCTGCTTCTCCCTCTGACCCTCCTCCCTCTCATGCTCTCTCTCATTCTCTCTCAAATAAATAAATAAATAAATCTTTAAAAAAATTAAAAAATAAATAAAATAAAAGCTAAGGGAATGGTTATTGAATCAATCAACACTGGGCAAAGAGACAGGCAGCTGAGCTCCTGCTAGTTGGTTCCACGGTGCCCCCAGAGAGCTAAGAGATCCCATATTTCTCCACACCTCAGTACCTAAAGAATCCCGTCTTCAGGCCATAGCTGCGGAGAACACGTTCGGTGAAGGCACACGTGGAACCCTAGAAAGAAAAGGTCTTGTTTGGGTGGGCCCCACCCTCCCACCCCATCAGGTGAATACCTTATCCCTGAGTCCTATCCCTCACCTTCCCCTTGGTCCCAGTGACGTGAATGATGTTCAGCTGGTCCAAGTCTTCCACCTGAGACATATAGACAAATGCCTCAGCCACAGACCCATGGGTGGGGGTGGGGGTGGGGGTGGGGGTGGGGGTGGGGGTGGTCCCAGGCCCTGCACACCTTACCTGCAGCCCACTCCGGGCCAAGTACAGCTTCATCGCTTCCAGCTGTGTCTGAGGGTCACCCCGCTGGCGCTTTACCTGCTCCAGGTAGCCAGCATTGGTCTGCAGGGTGTTCAGTGTGCGCACAGCATCCTGGCAACCACAGTCCCCAGGTAGCATGTTAAGACTCACCAACAGTCCACAGAAACAGAGAGACCCCAGGCATCAGTTGCCAAGCCAGGGCACCAAGCCTACCAATGCCAGCCCCGTTGCCCCAGCCTTGAGGTTAGGCACTGGTGGGAGAGAAGTGGCATCTTTCCAGCTCCGGCAGAGATGGGAGCCTGGGGCAGTTTGGCCCCACCCACAAGTGTCAGGCAAAGCAGGTTAAGTGACTAACGGGAGAAGCCTTGCTTCCTGTCCCCAGTTTGGGCTTCCCAATCTTCACCCCCCACACCCAGGCCTTTGCCCTCATTCCCTCCAATGACGTCCATAGCTATACTGGGCCCTAAATTGGGAGGGGGGAGTGAGGGGGTGCAGGAGCAGAACCACAGAAGGCTGGGGTCTTAGAACAGAAGAATTCGAACCAGGGATCCCTGGAGGCTTCCATGCCCAACCCTGAGAATGGGGTTCCACATTCTGACCCAAAGAAGAGCTGCCTGAAGCATCCAGATGGGGAAGAGGAGGCTCCAAGGAAGAAGGGTATACCCGGGGTCACCCAGCCAGGAAGGTGGGTAGCTGCAGCCTCAGGAGAGTCCACTGGGGCTGACAGTGGAGATGCTATTTATTTCCCCTTAGGGGCCTCAACAGCTGGTCGGCAGCCCCACACCCATTAAACTGTGTCATTTGCCTGACAGGCAACAGGTGTGGTCTATGGAAACCGGCCCTTACAACAGAGCCAGGTGGAAATTTTGTTTTCCAGAATCTTACCCCCACCAACACCCCTGATTCCTGCCTGCCTCCAATTCCTGGCACTTGGATCTCTATCTCCTGAATCCTGGGGACTCCAACCCCATATATCAACTCTTGGATCTCCCAAGTCTGAACTCCTGAAACTCTTTCCCCTCCCACCCCCCACGCCCCAACCGCTAGCTGGGGCTCTGGACCTCCTATCACTGGGCGCCCCTTCCCACTAAGGCGGGACACTTGAGCCTCAGCATTCCCAGAACCGGCGGCCCAGACCCAACTTCCTGGTCCCTGTCCCCGCCCCCGAGTCCCCCACTGCCAGGTTCCCAGTCCACCCCAGCCTCAGGCCGCGGAGTCCGGACGCTGTGTGGCTCAGGCCCGGCCCACGTGTCGTCGCAGTATCGCCCGTCTGCCCGCCGGATACCTGATACTCCATGCCGGGCTCCTGCGGCGCGGGCCACGCGCTCAACCCTCGCCGCGCCGTGACCCCGGTCGTTGCACCGCGCGGAGAAACTGCTGCCAGGAAGAGCGCGGCACGCAGGTGGCAGCGTGCCTGCGACATAGTCCTAGCGCCTGTTACCACTCGCCAGGCCCGGGCCGGAGACGCCCCGCCCCGCCCCGCCTCGCCCCGCCTCGCCCCTGCCCTCCGCCAGTCAGCATCGCCCAGGGAGTCTTCCGGAACCAATAGGAATCCGCGGGGTGCCATATTTGTGAGGGGCAGGCCCGGGGGCGGGGTGGAGGGCTTCGTCCCTGTTTGTGAGGGGCACGCTCTCCGCGGCGTTCTGTGCACGCACTCTGCTTCGCCAGGACCTGGCCACACCCCAAAAATAGTCCCAGTCTGCAACCCTCGTTCTGGTGATCCACCAGAACTAACTCTGAGCCGGGATAGAAGACGCAGCTAGCGTACACTTGTATGGAGGTCATTGAATTCAAGCCCCGAAAGGTCGAGGCTTAACGCAGAGACCGCAGGCTGCGGGTATTGGGCCTCTGCACTTCTGAATCTGACAACCCGATTGTGAGGCAATAGACCAAAACCCAAGCACCTTCGCTACTGGGGTCACTACCGTCCCTGGGCAGCCTGGGAAGGCGTCCTGGAAGAAGCGACATCCTGGCAGAGGCCTGGGGATGAGGCGGAGTCAGCGAGGTGGCGGAGCGGGTGGGGGGTTGGGAGAGGTTTCCAGGCAAAGGGAGAGAATGCGTTTGAAAAGCAAAGGACTGAAGAGAGGGAGGGGTGAATAGGGTGGGGGGAGAGAGAGAAGGAGGAGAGAAAGAGAACTAACTAGCCCGAGGGAACTGCATTTCCACCGGGTGGGGGCCCGGTTGCCCCAGAATACCAGATCCAGCGGGACCTTGTAGCCTAAGAAATTTGGATTAAATTTGGACAACAATAAAATGGCCTTAAAGAAAAATGACAAGGGGCGCCTGGGTGGCTCAGTCGGTTAAGCGTCTGTCTTCCGCTCTGGTCATGATCTGTGGGTCCTGGGACCTATCACCCTCTTCCCTCAGGCTCCCTGCTCAGCAGAGAGCCTGCTTCTCCCCGCCGCCCCCCCCCCCCCCCCGCTCCCCCTGCTTGTGCTCGCTCTCTTTCTCTCTCTCAAATAAATAAATAAAATCTTAAAAAAAAAAAAAGATGACAAGATCAGGTTTGCACTTTGGAAGACTTATTGTGTGGAGAATGAATTGGAGAGCCATGTGGGGAGGAGACAGTAATCTATCCTAGCTATGGGTGAGGAGGACTCATCCAGGACTTTTTCCTGATTTTGACCTTCTTGGCCCCAACTGCTAGCATGGAAAAAGTAGCATGGAGATTCCTTTTTTTTAATATATAACAAGATATGCCTGTAATTTATTTTTCAGATCCCTCTGAGGGATTAAAAAGTCTCTTTTGCGTGGCATTGCCATGCTCCCTGCTCTTGGTCCTCTTTTCCTTGTATTCATTCTTCAAGCATTTTCTCATCTCCCTGATCGAGATCATTGCAATGACCAAACAATTTCAGAATGCTGTGATTTTTATGACATTCCTTAAGCAAGCTAATCAAGATGTTGCATTCTTCAGTGTGCAAGTGTAGAAATAAGAGAATGCATCTTTAGGAGAAGGTGAAGGAGCACAACAGAGCAATCTGACTATCAGCCACACCAGGAAGGCTGAAGCGACAGTCACCAGTGAAGAATCCCCATCCATCCAAAGGCTGGCAGCCTGGGCACCGGGGCAGACAGCTCCTGGCAGCAAAGGCTCCCATGCCCTCCACAGCTGACCTGACTTGGAGATTCCCTTTTTATATCTCAGGTGTCAGAAAGATGTGTAGATTTTGGGGGGTGGGGGCAGACAACCCTCTAGGGAAGTCCCCACAGACAAAAGACAATCCTTCAAACAACTGATGGGATTCCAGCACCTCCCTCCCTCTTTCCTGCCAGCATTGGGGGTAAATATTTATCAGATTGTTTGATTTTGAAATAAACATATGGCATGTTGGAAAGATTCCATCATTGGCTGGACTTCTGCTCTTCACATCACTGCTGGGCACCCTGACCCTGGCTCCATGGGAAATAGAAAGGTGCTTCTTTCTTGGCTTTCTTCTCCTTCTCCTCCTCCTCTTCTTCTTCCTCTTCTTCTTCTTCATCATTGAAATGTTCTCTATGCTTATGCATACACTGCATAATAACTGCATACAAATGATCTTTTAAAGGAGCTTTAAATGTTTTTCTTTGTGGGATCCTGGCGGGCTCAGTCCATACAGCATGCAAGTCTTGATATCGGGGTTATAAGTTAGAGCCCCACGTTGGGTGCAGAGATTACTTAAAAATAAAAATCTTTAAAAATAAAAAACAAATGGTTTCTTTTGCTCACCCTCACCCCTTACCTTCCACCTTTGGTGACATCCAAGTATGCATCCCACAGTTTTCTAAGCACATGAGATGACAGACACATCTAGACATCTATAGGACTTTGTCGATGCACATAACAATATTTTCTGCCTTTTTCTTTTTTTAAAGATTTTATTTATTTGACAGAGAGACACAGCGAGAGAGGGAACACAAGCAGGGGGAGTGGGAGAGGGAGAAGCAGGCTTCCCGCCGAGCAGGGAGCCCGATGCGGGGCTCGATCCCAGGACCCTGGGATCATGACCTGAGCCAAAGGCAGACGCCCAACCTACTGAGCCACCCAGGCGCCCCTATTTTCTGCCTCTTAACACTCTTAGTCAACAATAAGCTTACAGGGATCCCTCGAAGATACTAAGCAAATAGTTAAGGAGCGCTTCTCTGAGCCAGGCCCTGTTCTAAACACTTTCTATATAGTTGGTCATTTATCTGTCATGACCCTATAAGACAGGTACTAGTTATTTTTTTTTTTAAGATTTTTTATTTATTTGACAGAGACACAGCGAGAGAGAGAGAACACAAGCAGGGGGAGGGGGAGAGGGAGAGGGAGAAGCAGGCTTGCCGCGGAGCAGGGAGCCTGACATGGGGCTTGATCCCAGGACCCAGGGATCATGACCTGAGCCAAAGGCAGACGCCCAACGACTGAGCCACCCAGGCGCTCCGACAGGTACTAGTATCAACATCCTGCTCTGGGTCATTCCTCCAAGAATGAGATGGCAGGGAAAATGAGATCCCAGGAGGGAGACTCCCTCCTCCCAGGTCAGCTTGTCTACATTCCTGAATCTTAACTAATCTCTTTCTCTTTGCCCTGAGCAAAGAAGTTTGTGTCAATTTTCCCCTCAGGCCTTCTCTAGATCCCCATGAATTTGCAATCTTGAAAATCATCGAGCTACTGACTTCAGCTCCAGTTGGAAACAGAAATAGATGCACAAGCATGAAAGCAAGCAGCAGCCCAGAAAATTCCAGGGGTCTACCTGGTTCATCCCAGTTGTGCAGGAAATTATAAGTGGTGACTGGGGCCTTGGCAAAGCCACCCAGGGGCCTTGGGCAGGTCATGTCACCTTTCCCCTGGACCTCTACTCCATGGTCTCCAAGGAAATGTTCATCATAGCCACTGACACTGGGAAATTTGTAGGAGTCATTTAAGGGGGCGGGGGTAGAATAGAGTTATCTTCTTTTCCTTATTAAAACTTTTCCTCTCTGCAGCCAATTAAGCCGACTGTGCTCTTTGTCCATGGGGGCCCAGTGTGCCATGGCTGCAAACAGTAGCCTCCTTGGTAGTGTATGCAGCCTGTTGATTGTATGGGTTGCCCTAAGGGACCTTGGAGACAGCTCTTCCAGTGGACACTGAGGTCTGACCTCATGCTATCTCCAATCTAGGCTGCAGACAGGTATGCGGGGTGCCTTTGGAAAGCCCCAGGGCACAGTAGCCAGGGTCCACATTGGCCAAGTCATCATGTCCATCCGTACCAAGCTGCAGAACAAGGAGCATGTGATTGAGGCCCTACGCAGGGCCAAGTTCAAGTTCCCTGGCCGCCAGAAGATCCACATCTCCAAGAAGTGGGGCTTTACTAAGTTTAATGCGGATGAATTTGAAGACATGGTGGCTGAAAAGCGGCTTATCCCAGATGGCTGTGGGGTCAAATACATCCCTAATCGTGGCCCCTTGGACAAATGGAGGGCTCTGCACTCATGAGAACCTCGGCACTGCCCCCCCCGACTCATGCACACCAATAAAACCTACTTCCTGTCAAAAAAAAAAAAAAAAAAACTTTTCCTATTTTTATTTTGTTTTTAAATTCTAATATTTTGGGGGGAGGTGGGGGGCGCCTGGGTGGCTCAGTCGGTTAAATGTCTGACTCTTGATTTCAGCTCAAGTCATGATCTTAGTGTTGTGAGATCAAGCCCCTCGGCAGGCACCACGCTGGGCATGGAGCCTGCTAAAGATTCTCTCTCTCTCTCTCTCTCTCCCTCTGCCCCTCCCCCCACCCCATGCATTCTCTAAAAAAGATTTTAAAAAATCAAAATAAAATAAATCCTAATATTTTTTGAATGGATAATACATCATATCATTCAAATATAAGTACAAAAAAAAGGTACAATGAAAAGCTTCCCTCCCACGCCAGTTCCCAGCATCCTAATTCCCCTCTCCAAAAGCTATCAGTTAAAAAAAAACAAAACAGGGCGCCTGGGTGGCTCAGTTGGTTAAGCGACTGCCTTCAGCTCAGGTCATGATCCTGGAGTCCCGGGATCAAGTCACGCATCGGGCTCCCTGCTCGGCAGGGAGTCTGCTTCTCCCTCTGACCCTCCTCCCTCTCATGCTCTCTGTCTCTCATTCTCTCTCTCAAATAAATAAATAAAATCTTTAAAAAACAAAACAAAACAAAACAATCAGTTATGTTTCCCATGATTGCTCCAGAGATATGTTATGCATTTGCAAGCAAATATAAATATAAAGAGATTTCCCTTTTATACTTACAGATAGTAGACTATATACACAAATCTGCACTGTACTTTTTCCATGTACCTTTATATCCTGGACCTTATTTTGGACTGTGTTGGTACATAAGAGCTGCCTCATTGGCTAATTTATTTTTTTGAAGCTGAGCAGTACTCCCTGGTGTGGAAGTATTACTGTGGATTCAGCCAGTCTCCTACTGATGGACATTTAGGTTTCTAATATTTTGTCATCACAAGCAATGTTGCAATGGGTAATATTTTACCCTCATCATTTCTTCCATGTGTGAGGACATCTGATGGATGAATTCCAGGAAGTGCAATTGCTGGGTCAAAGGTGATTGGCATTCAACACCTTCATACATATTGCCACATACACATACACATTGTCTTCCAAAAGGATAAGTAGGATTAGTTTCCACCCCCATGCCCAAGCATGCCCAAGCCAGCCATTTCCTCACCAACACAGACCTTAGCCACCCTTGATCTTTGCCAATTGCATAGGTGGAGAAATGGATTCTCAAGGTAGTTATCACTTGCATTTATTTTATTTGGAGGATGCTGAGCACTTTTTCTTATGTTTAAAAATCATTTGTACGTGTAATCTGCTCACCTCTTTTGTATCATTGCTTTTTCTTTTGAAAGCCACAGATGTTCATGAAGGAAAGAGAGAAATGTGTAAAGGAGAAAATCAAAAGCACCTTCATCACACACCTGGAGGACAAATGTTGGCTTTTTGGTGCCGGCATGAAAGTGTTCTTGCTCTCCAGAAAGAACAATATAAAGAAAGCCATTGTCTGGAGAGAGAAAAGAAAAAAAAGAAAGAAAAAAGAAAACAAGGGTGCAAGAAAATTGGCAAGTGGGTCAGTGTCCACCCTCTAGAGGCAGATCTGCAGGTGTGTGTGGAGTAAGAGCCGGGGATTCTACTTTACCCCCACCCTCCCAAAGGGAAAGGGTGTCATCCATCCATCCATTCATTCATCTATTCACTCATTCACCTCTGTGCCAGACCCTGGGCTTGGTGCTGGAGACACTGGGTTCTGGGGACAGATGACAAAGTCCTGCTTGCAGAGCTCCCTGTCCAAGGTGGGAAGACAGTAAAGAAGGAAACTCAGAAAGGAAGATACATATTTGCAAACCCTGATAACCGTGATCAGAGCCATCTTCACTGCTATAGAGACAGGAGACTGAGTCCCAGAGAGGGACAGAGACAGCTTGGGGTCACATAGCAAGTCAGCAAAGGCCCCAGGTGGGCCCCAGGGTGGACCTTCTAAACTCAGATCTGCCTGAGTCACTGTCCCCTCTCTTGGCCCATCATGCCCTCCAGATTAATAAAGCCCATAAGCTCACCGTTGCCTGGCTTCTACCCACCTCCCACCTCATCCACCCCACAGGGCACCATCCTTGCAGCTGGCAAGGACTGTAGGAATTGGCCTTGGTGTCTTCCACCTCCAAGCTTTTGTTCACATTTACCTTTGCCTGAAATACATTTCCCCTATGCTTTTCTCCTTTGCTTTTTCAGGCAGGTTGCTTTCGGCTAACATTTATTAAGCACTTATCCTTGTACTTGACATTGCAATCTCTTTTCAAGTTCTTGAAAATTGTGTGAATTAGAAGTTGGCCCCATTTTATAGGTGGAGGAATGGAGGTTCACCTCTTGTCAATGTGCTATGTGACCCTGAGCAGTTTGCTTGCCTTCTCTGATCTTGTCTGACCCTTGGTCTCCTCCTTAGTAGCGTGAGAGCTGAAATGAGCTCTGCCCCAGCCCATAATTTCTGGGGATATATATGGGTGGGTATTTCACTGAGGACAAGAGTCTCCAAAGGCCACTGTACTCCAGAGAGCCTGGACTAGAGGGGTCCAGATGTCCCTTTCCCCCTTGTGGAGACCAAGGGAGGTTCAAGCTCATTGGCAGGTTTGTGCAGAAGCCTGACAGCCACCCCAGGGTTTTGACCCTCTGATAAACATAAGGACTCCTCCACCACTGAATATCTATTTACATCCAATGGCCTATAAGAAGACACTTTTCTGTAACTGGGGGAAGAAAACTTGCCTTAGACGGAATTCCATATCCTCAGTGGTGCGGCTGTAGCAAATCCCTACCCTGAGTCTGGCTACTAAGGCGTCCACGGCTTTAGTTTATTGGGAGGGCAACTGGGGCCTTAAAAACGGGCCTCCCTCTGATTCTGCAATTCCACTTCTAAAACTGACCTTGAGGAAACAGTTGGAACTGTGTTCAGAGCCCCATGGGCTATGTTGATCACCCTCCATCTTAGATGGCAGGTTTACAATCCAAGGCTCATGATGCCCTCCCTCCTGAAACCTTTGTTCTCTGGGCTTCCCTGACACCTCCCTCCCTGGTTCTACTTCTTCTTTCTTCTTGCTTGGCTGCACCGTACCCCCCTGTCCCCCCAGCATCCTCATATTGGAGGGCCCAGGGCTCATGCTTCTCTCTCTCCAAGGTCCCAGGTCTGGGATGATGTCTGACTTTCAAATGCCCTTCTTCCCTGAGCTGCGGACACGAGAGGTGTCCTGACATCTCCCCCAGGCTTGACCACAGCAGGCATCTTAAACCGTCACACCCATAGCAGGTGTTCCCTTGTGTTCCTCCCTGAAACGAGCCAGGCCTCCACAGCTTGGGACACAGCTTCACCATCTGCCCAGCTGCTCTCACCTTGGGTTGCCCTCTCCCTCGCCCTCCAACCCCACCAATGCACAGCCTCTCCAGCAGCCATAGACTTCCCTCCACGTCACCACTGCTGATCTGCCCTGGAGTCTTGCTGCTGCTCCTCTTGACCCCCAAAAGCATTCTCTTGTCATTTTTTAAAGAAGATCAGATCTTGTCTCTCTTCTGCTGAAACCCCTCCGGTGAATTCCCATAGCACTTCGGGTGACATCCAAACTTCTGAACTTACCATCTCTTACCACCACCCCCGGGCCTGCTGGCCTTCTGTGATCCTCAGGTATGCCGGCTCACAACCCATCATCTCTGCAAAGGTCCATGGCCAGGGAGCCCTTAGCATTAAAGGTACTCATGTCATCCTCACAACAGCTTTTCCAGCACTGTGATTATCCTCATTATACACATGGGAAACTGAGGCACAGAGGGGTTACTCAGCCAGCTGAAGGTCACACAGAGCGAATGCATGACAGAGCCTCAGGGCCTTTGCACTGGTGGTTCCCTCTGCCTGAAACATTCTTCCCCCAAAAGTTCCCATGACTGACTCCCAATCATCCCAGGTCTCTGCTCAAATGTCACCCTCTTGCCACATGGTGCTCACCATCTGCCCTTTTGTTCAGCAGCTGGGGACACTGAGGCCCAGCAAGGGGCCACAGCTGACCTGGAACCAGGCATGGCTCCACGGCTGTTCTTGGGGTGTTCCTGGGGTTCCCCACTCAATGGCCAAGAGGGGCCCTCAGAGGGCACCAGGTGCGTGGCACGAGGCCTTGCAACGGGCCAGGCCCCAGAAAGGCTGGTTTCAGTCCAGCCTCCTCCCCAGGGGTCTGAGTGCTCTTTGAGCTGGCGGACGCCTTCTCTGCTCAAACCTATGGACAGCTATCTCACTGACTTTCAGAGGGGGAGAAAGTGTCTGGAATTTTTTTCTTTTTTCAGTTGGTTATCTCACTCTGCAACCACAATTATCTTCAGCACCTCCTCCCTGGGGTGTGAGATTTATGAGTCTCCTCCTTGGCAGGTGCTGTGCTGAGCACCTTTGACCAGGAAGGAACTGAGGGCCAGAGGTGCAGAATCCTGCGTGAAGTTCCCCAGCTGACAAGTGGCAGAGCAAGGATTCGGCTCAGTCCCAGCTCCATTTGATTCCACCCCGCTACTGATTTATTTATTTTTTGATTTTATTTTTTCTCTACACCCAGTGTGGGGCTTGAACTTACAACCCCAAGATCAAGAGTAGCGTGTTTCACCGAATGAGCCAGCCGGGCGCCCCCAGCCGCTTCTGATTTAGAACCTCTGATCAAGCTTGGGAATCCCTGGCTTTTTTTAATTTTATTTTATTGGTGACTTGGATTTTCTTAAATAATAGTTAACACGAATTCTTTCTAAACATCAGCACCGTGCAGAGATCTTTACGCACTGCTTCTGTTCCTGGACCCATTTCTCAGGGGAGGCAGAGGAAGGCCTACTAGGGAAAACAGCTCAGTCACTCACAGGTGTCTGTCATGCTGGGCCCCAGACTCCACCCCCAGGTCACCCCTGGACCCTCCCCCCGATGTCCTGCCAGGTGACCTGATCATCTGATCAATGGGGCTCTGGCCTTGAGCTGGCTCTTACTTCAGAGGGAGGCCCTACTGCCTCCAGGAGCCATGTGAAATGTCGATACCCCACAGCCCTTGGGGTTCTCAGTTCTCTCTCCCCTGGTGAGGGGACCCACACCGTGTGACCCTGGGCAAGTCACCTCACCTCCCTAGGGTCCTGGCCTCTCAGGTAAGGGGGCCTGGATGACCTCAAACCCTGGCATCTGAGGCCACCCCTCCTCTGCTGCTGGGCAGAAGGTTCTGTAGGCCAGGACAGTCTGGGTAAGGGCGGCCTGGCCTGGTCTGGCCTGGCATGCAGCTCCAGGGGACACTGGCTGACGGCAGCCTTACAGTGCTGGACTGGGCTTCAGACTACAGCCCCGAGAGGGAGGGAGGCACTGACTCACTGTGTGCCCATTCAGCAGAGGAGAAAACTGAGGCTTGATGAGGCCAAGAGACTGGTCTAGTGCCTGTCGGGTCCTGAACCTTGATCTCCTCGCTTGGACTCCTGCAGCCTGGCCGGTTCTACCCCAGCTCCTGCCAGTGTTCGCAGGAGCCAGAGTGGGCGGCCTGGTCCAGTCTCCTCACCTCTCTGAGCCCCATTTCCTCATCTGTAAAGCAGGGGTCGCTGTTGTGCCCACCTCAGAGGGGTGGGGTGAGGCAGAATGAGAGGGTGCTGGGCCTGGAGCCCAGAGTAAGCTCCAGATGGGGGTTAGAAATCTTTAACAGGGTGGGGGCGCCTGGGTGGCTCAGATGGTTAAGCGTCTGCCTTCGGCTCAGGTCCTGATCCCAGGGTCCTGGGATCGAGCCCCGCATCGAGCCCCGCATCGGGCTCCCTGCTCCGTGGGAAGCCTGCTTCTCCTTCTCCCACTCCCCCTGCTTGTGTTCTCTCTCTGTCAAATAAATAAATAAAATCTTTAAAAAAAAAAAAAAAGAAATCTTTAACAGGGTGGCTCAGTCGTTAAGCGTCTGCCTTTGGCTCGGGTCATGATCCCAGGATCCTGGGATCGAGCCCCGCATCGGGCTCCCTGCTTGGGGCGGGGGGAAGCCTGCTTCTCCCTCTCCCACTCCCCCTGCTTGTGTTCCCTCTCTCGCTGTGTCTCTCTCTGTCAAATAAATAAATAAAATCTTAAAAAAAAAAAAAAAAAAGAAATCTTTAACGGGCTAGGTCCCTAACTGCTCACAACCACACCTTCCGGATCTATAAAACGAAGACAGCATGGGCACTGGATGGGGCCAGCAGGTAGGAAGCATGGGACCAGGGTTGCCATTATTACTACTATTATTATTAGTTAAATGGAGCTAACAAGCCTTCCTGACAGAGCAGAGTTAAATCCGGTGAGATCCAGTCTAGAAACCACGTCCACAGTGCCTGGAGCACAGGAAGCCCCAGGAGGGGGCCTCAGCACCTCCCAGGCCTGCTGTCAGTTCTGCTCTGGAGACCCCTCCGCAAGAGCTCCCCGACCACCACAGTAGGCAGGGGCTTCCCTGGAGCCTCCAGCTGGGTCTGAAGGTGGAACCAGCTGGGTCTGAAGGGGCCCGCAGCAGGGCCCCTGATCACCCCAAGCCAGTAGAACAAGGTTTAGCGAGGACAAGGTTTGCTCCTGGGGCCCTGCCACGTGTGGGGTTATCATTGTTGATGGCCCTGAGCCCTGAGGGGTATTTACACACAGTACACAGAGGAAAGAAATGGAAGCTTGGAGAGGCAGGCCCAAAGTAACGAAGCTCTCCTACCTGGAAGGAGGCAGTTTTAGCTGACAAAGGACTCGCAGATGGGCCTGGTCGCTCCATGGCTGCTCTCCACCACACCTTCTCAGCCGCCGGCCAGAGGGTTGCCAGGGACCTGGCACCTTTCATCCCCGGGCTTCCCGCACCCCAGCGAGGCTGGGCACAAAGTGATTGATGGGTGAGGGCACCTCTGTCAAGCCTGCTCCGCCTGAGGTTCAGCTGGGCCAGAGAGAGGAGGGGGAATATTGGGGATTCCCTCTCCCTGCCCCTTGGCCCAGGCCTCCCCTGTGTGCGGGGAGGACAGTCTTACCTGATAGGTGTCTGCTCTCATCCTGGGATCGGCCCAGGGAGGGACCTCTCTGGGGAATCTCCCGAGTTAAATAATAGCCCGGGGAAGGTTAAATAGGTGAGTGGGCAGGCAGGGGTGCACAGAGAAGGAAGCACTTGGAAAACTTCCAGACCCTGGGGCTGGCCTTATCTGGCCTCTGTTATCACAGCCCACCTCCACTTACGGTTAGGGCCGTTTCTGCGCCGGCCCTGCGTGCAGTCCCCACCCCCAAGGGGACACCCAGGCACCCTTGACCTGAGGAGTCAGAGCCTGCTGTGGGGAGAAGCTGTGTTTCACCAAATCATGTGCTCAAAAAGGAGCCAGGACACAGACCGAGTTCCCGGCCTGCCAGGTGACACGGAGAGCCAGCCCAAAGGAGCAGGAGGAGGCCTTTCCCCCTGACCAGACACGGCCTCTTCAATCACTGCTTGTGTGGGCTGACTCAGTGTGGTAGTGGGGACTCGCAGATGCCAGGCCCTCCTCTAAGTGCTGCAGGGGAATGCCCCACGCGGCCCTGCCCCCTGGGAGCTTTTATTCCCAGCCAGCCCCCTCCACCGGGACAACCCCTCCAGCACACCAGGGTCTGAGGCCGGCTAGTCCAGCCCCCTCTCGGGGGAGTTCTGTGTTGGGGGAGCTCAGAGCCAGCAGCTCCAGGGCTTAGGGCCTGCTTTGTTGGCTTAAAATACGGTTTGAGGGCGCCTGGGTGGCTCAGTCGTTAAGCGGCTGCCTTCGGCTCAGGTCTGCCCTCCCAGGGTCCTGGGATCGAGCCCCGCATCAGGCTCCCTGCTCAGCGGGGAGCCTGCTTCTCCCTCCCCCACTCCCCCCTGCTTGTGTTCCCTCTCTCGCTGTGTCTCTGTCAAATAAATAAATAAAATCTTAAAAAAATAAAATAAATAAAATAAAATACGATTTGACTGCATGAGTGAAAATATGAATTCAGGAAATAGGAGAAAACACAGAGAAACACGAAGGACAAAACCATCCAGAATAACCACAGGTAATGTGTTCGTGTGAGTCCTCGTTTTCGGTATAAAATGAGTTCAAGCAATAGATATTTTATTAACCGCTCTTTCCACCGGTTGTTTCTGGAACATCTTTCTGTCCCCGTGCGCATGCGTCCACATCCTTTTTCACAGCTGCCTCGCATTCCATGGTGGGCCTGCGCTCTGCGAGTGCTGCCCGAATCCCAACCAGCAGCCTCATGTTTAGCGGTGCCCACCCCGACCTGTGAGTCCCGGGTCCGGACGTACGCTGAAGGTGAGGAGCTGCTTGAACTTACTGAAGCTGACAGAGGTTTCCCAGCTTTTCCACACACACAGAGCTGCCCTGAAGGTCATGGACCCACTGGGAGGAGGTAGCAGAGAACGGGTTAGGGGAGGAGCCCTTGCTTGGCCACTGAACACTTGGCCACATGGCCCTTCTGTCTATAGGACGAGAATCAACATGTGCCGTGTGTCTTTCCTGGGTCATTCCACGACATCATGGCTCTCGTCTGAGACTACCCAAGACTAGTTGGATCCCTACTCCTCCTTTACAGTAGATGCTGCTGCTTCCCGTCTTGGATTCCCTTCGATCTCCAGTAATCCTACTGCTCTCGACAGCCCTTCATCCGAAGCACCCACCACTGACCCCACCGTGGCTCCGCCTGATGGTCAGCCCTCACTCCACTGTTTAGAACTCTCAGTGGTGCTTGTCCAAGCCACCACTCCCTCCTGCCCAGAACACCCTCTCCCTCTGCTCCCTTTCTACCTCATCGGTGCTGCTCTTGATTCCCTGAGGACATCTGAACACTGGAGGGCCCAGGAGACCAGGATCTCCATTCTCCCCTCTTGCCACGTGATCTCCTCCTGCCCTGGACCTTTCCAAACCACGGCACTTGGATCCTGGCACTTGTGCGACCCTCTAGCCCCCCCATATGCCCCATTTCTCTTGGGATTTCTGCTCTCCCATGTCACCCTGAGCCCCTCCACTGACTCCCACTCTTTTCCCTTCTTATTCCACTTTATCGTTTGCCACACAATCTATCCCATCAGACTAGTTCGAACCTACTAGAATGTGATTTCCATAGAGGTGGGGGTGGCCACGGCTTGGTAACTATTGAGTCTAGGAAAGTCTGGTCCTTGGGCGCCTGGGTGGCTCAGTTGGTTAAGCGACTTCCTTCAGCTCAGGTCATGATCCCAGGGTCCTGGAATCGAGTCCCGCATCGGGCTCCCTGCTCTGCGGGGAGCCTGCTTCTCCCTCTCCCACTCCCCCTGCTTGTGTTCCCTCTCTCGCTGTGTCTCTCTCTGTCAAATAAATAAATGAAATCTTTAAAAAAAAAAAAAAAGAAAAAGAAAAGTCTGGTCCTTGGAAGATGCAGACAATAAATACACGCTGAACGAAGGAATGAAACTACTGGGCTGGTAGTGAGGATTCGATGAGGTAATGGGCTGTCACTGTGTGTCAGTGGAAACTTCTGTAAGAGGAACTGCTGGGTCAGAGAACATGAGCCTCTCTCACAGCAGCTTTCTTTATCCTTCAGAGAAAAAACCACACCTCTGACAATTTAGGCCAGCCCTGTGAGTTTTCCCTCATCAGTTAGGTCATTCAAAACCTACTGACTTGGGCGCCTGGGTGGCTCAGTCGTTAAGTGTCTGCCTTCGGCTCAGGTCATGATCCCAGGGTCCTGGGATCGAGTCCCACATCGGGCTCCCTGCTCCACGGGAAGCCTGCTTCTCCCTCTCCTACTCCCCCTGCTTGTGTTTCTGTTCTCACTATGTCGCTCTCTGTGAAATAAGTAAATAAAAATCTTAAAAAAAAAAAAACCTACTGACTTGAGGGGCGCCTGGGTGGCTCAGTTGGTTGGGCGTCCAACTCTTGGTTCCGGCTTGGGTCATAGTCCCGAGGTCATGAAATCAAGCCCCCCAACCGGCTCCACACTGGGTGTGGAGACTGCTTGGGATTGTCTCCCTCTCCCTCTGCCCCTCCCCCTGCATGCAAATAAATTAAAAATCATTAAAAAAACCAAACTATTGATTCAATAGCCATTAGGACACCTCACAGTTGTTTCCATATGGATTTGATTACTTGCTAGTGTGTTGAGTTGAATAGAAGCCCGTGTCCACCTGGAACCTCAGAATGTGACCTTATTTAAAAAGGTCTTTGCAGGGCGCCTGGGTGGCTCAGTTGCTTAAGCGGCTGCCTTCGGCTCAGGTCATGATCCCGGGGTCCTGGAATCAAGCCCCGCATTGGGCTACTTGCTCCGCGGGAGGCCTGCTTCTCCCTCTCACACTCTCCCTGCTTGCATTCCCTCTCTCACTGTATCTCTGTCAAATAAATAAATAAAATATTTAAAAAATAAAAAATAAATAAAAAGGTCTTTGCAGGGGCACCTGGGTGGCTCAGTCAGCTAAGTGTCTGCCTCCAGCTCAGGTCATGATCTCAGGGTCCTGAGATCGAGCCCCACATCAGGCTCTCTGCTCAGTGGGGAATCTGCTTCTCCCTCTCCCTCTGCTGCTCCCCACCCCTCACCACTTGTGCTTTCTCTTGCTCATTCTCTCTCTCCTTCAAAAAAAAAAAAAATAGGGCGCCTGGGTGGCTCAGATGGTTAAGCGTCTGCCTTCGGCTCAGGTCATGATCCCAGGGTTCTGGGATCGAGTCCCGCATCGGGCTCCCTGCTAGGCGGGGAGCCTGCTTCTCCCTCTGCCTCTGCCTCTCTCTCTCTCTCTCTGGCTTTCATGAATAAATAAATAAAACATTAAAAAAAAAAAATATATATATATATATATATATGTATATACATATATATATATATATTTTTTAAAAGATCTTTGCAGATGTAGCTGGTTAAGATGAGATCATACCGGATCAAGGTGGATCCTAAATCCAATGACTGGTGTCCTTATCAGACAGCCACACACAGAAGGCAGAACACAGGGTGAAGACAGAGGCAGAGATTGGAGAGGTTCATCTACAAGCCAAGAAAAGCCAAGGACTGCCAGCCATCACCAGAAGCTAGGAGACAGGCATGGAACATTCTCTGGCAGAGCCCCGCTGATGAACCCTGCTGACACCTGGGTTTCAGACTTCTAGCTTCTGGAACTGTGACAGAATAAATTTCTGTTGTAAACCACCTTGTCTGTGTGACGGTGTGATTTTCTACAGCAGCCTTGACAAACTGAAACACTGGTCAGAAGTTTAGTTTTTTGTTGTTTTTTTTTTAACTTCTGGTCTTTGTGAAGTTGAGATCTGGAGATCTAGGTCAATTTCTACAGAGACAGTTCTGGTTTAAAGTTTTGCCAACCTTCCTTCGGGGTCCCCCTTCAAAAGGCCTCCTCCCGTGACACGAATGTAGAATTTGCCTTAAATGTGTCTGTCCCTAGCTTCACACTCACAGCAAATGTATCCACCAAAATGTGCTTCTCCTCCAAGGATTATAGCTCTGACACGTGACACCTCAACCGTCCCACTGTTCTGTCCTTCTGCTCACTCACCATCCTAATCCAAGTGACTGCCACCTCCCCAAGACCCTGGAGATCATCCTCCAATGGCTCTGGTCCTTTCTCTCTTGCCTCCCCTAGGCCTCCCACTACTCAGCAGCCTGAGGGACCTTCGCAAGTTACAGATCTGTTGTCACTTGCTGATGGAGAGCCTTCTGCAGCCTCCTGTGCTCATGAGTCAAGTTCGAGCACGTCAGGCGAGCCAGGGCACACGGTAGACTCTCCCCGGTTCCCTCTCCGGGGAGCCGAGACCCTGTCCCTGTCTTCCCTCTCCCTCGGACACCGAGTGGACAGGAGCAAGGGAGCATCATAGTGCCCGCTCTTTGGTGGAGCAGGACAACAAGTGTTCTGGAAGGTACTCAAAAGAAAAACAAACAAAAAAAAGACAAAAGTCCTCTGCAATTATGTCCGGGGACATGAACTGGGATGAAGAAAAGAATCAAGACTTGACAAATCAAATCCCAATCGTTAGGCCCACTGTGCTGGCCACAGGGTGAAGAGCTGGGGGTCTGAACACAGAACACAGCACACAGCCACTTACTGAAAAAAAAGTCAACTTTAATTGTAACTGACCAAACGGTGTCCAGGGATGTCTCCAAACTGAACAAATGAAACACGATAAAATTCTCTATTGAAGAAACCAAGTTTTTGCCAGCCCCAGGGCTTCTGAGGGTCGGACCAAGAGTGGCCCACTCCTGGGGCCGGTTCTGTCCCCCACGCAAGTCTCTCATCCTGAGAGGAGGGCTGGCGACAGGCGAGGGACCTGTCCCTTCCTCCTATCATGCTGGGAACTCTTAGAAAGTCACTGGTGGGGTGTGCCTCTCCTCCCACCCCATTCCTGTCTGAAGGTAAATGGAAAGCCAGGGAACGCGGCGAGGCACCCCAGTGCCCTCCTGGCCTCTCAGCCAAAGCTTTCCTCCAGTCCGCTCAGCTGGTGTTCCCAGTGCCCCAGGGTGGGGATGAAATGAAATAAGCACTAGAGAAAACTCAGATGCCCCATCATCTCCACAGTCCAAGTCACAAAGCAGAAGAAAGAATAGAACCGCCCTAACGAAAAGCACGGGCGGCTGGCCCTCAGAAGACGCGCTCGAACTCCGTCTGGTTGGTGGTCGCGGGATTGCGGCTCTGGTTGGTGGACTGCTGGGTGATCTGGCTGCCCTTCCGGCGCGGCGGCGCCAGATACTCGAACATGGACGTCAGGTGGGTGGACAGCATGCCCTTGAGATCCGAGGGCATGGGGTCTGACCAGAAGAAGTCGTGGTTGAGGGCGTCGTCACTGTCGATGCGCTGTGCGGGATCCAGCACCAGCAGCTTGTCGATGAGGTCCAGCGCGTAGGGGTCTCGCACATAGGCCTTCAGCCTGTCCTTCACCTTCCGTTTCTGGCCCTTGACCAGGTCCAGCTTCTCAAATAGCTCGTACTTGTCCACATTGGGCCATACCTGCGCAGGAGGCATGGAGACAAGATGGGTGTTAATTCAGGGGGTGCGTGGCTTGTCCCCTGGCTAGGCACCCGAAGGGACTAAAACTTTCCCATTCAGATGCTCCCAGACCACCCTTGGAGGGCGAACTTGACCTCTCCAAGGTAAAAGCAGCAGTGACCATGTACCTGGCACACACCAAGTGCCAGGCCCTTTTATACAGTCACCTGGAATACATCCACCAAGCCTGATATAGGCATGGTTGTTCCACAGAAGAGAAACTCCGCTCCGAGGTGAGGGATTCAAATGCCCTCCCCAAGGCCACGAACTGTGATGGGGGCGAGACTCAAGCATAGCCCGCGAGGCTCTAAAGAGCAGGCCCTGTCCGTCCACCAGCCACCTGTCCAGAGCTTTCCTTCTACTCCGCTCCCCGCTCCTCCCTTGCCAGGAGGACTTCTGGATCTCTGCATCCTGTGGGGACCAGGGGCCCAGGCAGCCTGGCCACGCACCTCAGGGGTGATGGAGCCACAGAGCTGGCTGATGAGGGCAAGCTGGTGCTGCTCGGTGTTGCCCTGCATGATAGGGCTGCGGGTCCACATCTCCGCCATGATGCACCCAGCACCCCACAGGTCAATGGGGGGGCCGTAGTCCCGCTCCCCTGGGAAGAAGAGCGCACCAGGAGGGCCCCTTGAGCCCGAGAGCCTCCTGAGACGCAACGCCCCGGGGCCGGTGGCTCAAGAAGCCCTGGCAGTGGGGGACGGAGGCTGGGTAAGTGCCCAGCCCCTGCCCCCCTCCGCCCGCTCGGGAGTCCTCACCGAGCAACAGCTCCGGGGGTCGGTACCAGAGCGTCACCACACGGTTGGTATAGCGGTTGGGCTGGCTGTTCTTGGCCAGGCTGAAGGCCCGGGCCAGCCCAAAGTCGGCCAGCTTCAGAACCCCATCGCGAGTGATGAGCACATTAGCTGCCTTCATGTCCCTGTGCAGGATCTGCAGGAAGCGTGAGAGGGCTCAATCAGGCTTCCGGGGACCCTTCAGTCACACCCACCCAGCAGTGGGAGCCAAGGCCAACCCAAGCCTCGGTCCCTTTCCCCACTCTGACCCCCACCTTATTTCTGTGGATGTAGTAGAGACCGTTGAGCAACATCTGCATGACCTTCTTGATCTCGGACAGCGTGAACTTGACTAAGACGTTGCTCAGCAGCCCAGCAAGGTCATGCTCGCAGAAATCAAACACCAGGTATATACTGCCTTTGCAGCGGTTATAGGGGGAAGCTGAGATGGGAAGAATGGAGGGAGGGGGGAGAAAAAGAAAGTAAAAAACCCCACGTGCAACTCATTTTCCCACAACCAGCTTCCACCCCTCCAACCCGTGGACACTCGGATATCCGGCTGTGCATTCCTTCACTGGAAAACTATTTCCTGAGTGCCTCCTCTGGGCGGGGTGCTGTGGCAGGCCCTGGGGCAGCAACAGCTACGATGAAGGGACCCGAGACAGCAGTCACAGTTGGTATGTCTGGGTTAAGAAGAGGCAATTTAGGTGTGTCCACTTCCAACTTTGCAAACAAAGCCTTAGACTGTAAGTCTCATTTTCCCCATCTGAAAATGGGGGCAAGATCCAGACCACATACCTTTGGTTCGACAAATCTCAATCAAGTTGACCACATTCTCATGCTTTAGAAGTTGGAGGATCTTGATTTCCCGCAAGGCTGTAATGGGGAACTGGGCAGGAGAAACACAGGAGGGTCAGAGGTGAGTGAGTGAACTACAGACCAATGAACAAGCCATGGGGTCCATATTAAGGTACACAAGTGGGAAAAAAAGAGTAAGGTCATGGGCTCTGAAATCAGCTGCCTCGGACGTTTTATCTGTAAAATGGGTGTACGAGTAGTATGTGCCCCTCAAGCAGTTGGTGTGAGACAATAAATCAGAACAGTGGGACTTGACACACACGCTTCGCCTACTAGTCACTAAATGCTCCACAGTTTCTTCAACCTTTAAATTTTAGCTCTATGTCTGTATTATACTAGGTGGTAACAAAAACATTTATTTAAAGAAATGTCCTTGCTAAGAAGCAGGTCTCTGGGAAGCTGGACTAGGGCTAAGACGAGGTACGGACGGGGACTGCTCCTTTTCAACTGAGTTCCAGCCACCCTCTTAAAGCCATCACGTGCAATTTCTTTGTACCTTACACAAAACAAATGCTAAGGAAACAGTGTTCAAGCACTGTTTAAAGGCTTCCTAACTTCAGGAAACGAGGTGCACTCTGCAAGCATGAGCTCCCCCTCCTGGCCCCAACCATATTTACCTAAGAATGAAATACCAAATGCTCTAAAATATTTGAATAAAAAAATTCAATTCAGAAGTCAAGTTCTCTGGAATACAGAAATGCCCAAACTACCACACACACACAGATTCTCGAGGCGAGAGCCCCAGCACAAGTAGGGTGGAAACCCAAGCCCGTGCCCAGGGGAGCTGGCAGGCCCGCCCACCCGGCCCATACTCACCCCCTCCTTCTCGTTCTCCATCAGCACTTTCTTCAGAGCCACCTTTTTGCCGGTCTTACGGTGCTTTGCCTTAAATACCTCCCTGCAGGCCGAGAGGGAGACCCAAGAGGTTTCATCAGGCCGTTTCGGCAGGGCCCGCCCTTCCCCCACCAGAGGAGGAGGGCAGGAAAAAGGGATTCCCCGGGCGGGGCTGGGCCGGGTACCCAGGGCACTCCCCTACCCTGCCACCCGCTATCTGCGGTCCTTCCCCGAGGCTCTACTTCCTCCCTTCAGTCTCCTCACCCAGGCGTCTCTCGGAGAGCCCGATCCCCTCACAGGCTCCTCTCTGCAACCCCTCCCCGCCCCCCATCACTGGCCTCAGGCTCCTCCCCGCCAGCCGGCTCCGTCAGGCCCTGGCGGGCTGCGGTGCGGCCTAGCGAGACCAGGAGACACGTCTGGTACTCCGGGGCTTCCCGACCACCTTGGGCTCGGCCCTTGGCGTTCCGACATCGGCCCTGAGGCTTGCAGGCCCAGGGTTCCCGGTCCCCCGGGGGCGCAGCCTTACCCGAAGGTGCCTTGGCCGATCTTAGCGAGCTTCTCATATTTGGACACCTCATCACAAAAGGGGCACTCCACCGAGTCGTACTGCTTTGCCATGGCCGCCTCCAGCGCGCCGCTGCCGCCGCCCCCAGCCGCCGCCGCCGCTGCTCCCGCTCCGGGTCCCGCCGCCGTGCTCCAGGCCCCTCCGCGGCCGCGCCACTTCCGCCTCCACGGCCACTTCCGGCCTCGCGGCGCCGACCCCGCCTCTTCCGCCCGCCGCCCGCCGCCAGGCCCCCTGGGACTTGTAGTTCCCGGGAGGCCAGGAGGAGCCGGAGCTGCAGAGGCGCCTCCGCCGCCGCCGCTGCCCCCGCCTCCGCCGCCGCCACTGTTGGCGGCGGCCCCGATCGGGGGCGCGGGGAGCCGGGGCGCCGGGGCTGGGGCTCGGGGCGGTGCGTCCCGCTGCATCGGCCCGGGCCGCCGCTGCTGCCGAAGCCGCTGCCGCTCTGGCTCCCGATCCGGGGCCAGCCGCAGTGCCCTGCTCCTCCTCCTCCGACGGCGCCGCCTCCGCCGGGCTGCGCGGGGCGGCGGGCGGGGGGGGTCGGCCCCCGAGCCGCGGCCTGGGGGCTCCCTGGCCGGGCCCGGGCCCGGGGCGGCCGGGCGAGGGGGCGAGACGGGAAGAGCCGACAAGGAGGCGGCCCGAGAGCCCGGGAGGGGGCGCGTTATAAAGGGGGAGGTGCCCCAGCCTCGCCCTCCCCTCCCCCTCCGCCCGCCCCCTCCCCCCCCCCTCCCACCCTCCGCGGCCGCACCTGCCGCCGCCGCCGCCGCCGCCGCCCGCCCGCTGTCCGTCGGCCGCCCTCGGCGCGTCACCGCCCGCGGCCCCTCCTCCGCCTTCGGAGGTGGGGCCCCGCGCTCGACACCTGGCTGCGGGGCGCCTTGCTGCGTGCCTCAGTTTACCCCCACAGGTCAGCTGCCGCAGAGAGCCCTCTCCTCCCCGGCTCGGAGTGCCCCTCCACAGGCGAAGGCGGGAGGCGCCGAGGGAGCGGCCTCCGGTCCTGGGAGGAGAGAACGGCCCCCGCCGCCGCCTCCCCGGGCCCCAGCCACCCGCCGTTGACATGGCAACCGACGGCCGCAAGGGGGCGCGGCGACACTGGAGGCGGGGAGCGAGCAACGCCCGGGCCTTCCAGCTCTGGACCCCCTGTTTTCTGGAAGGCAGGGATGAAACCCACAGGAGCCCCATCCCCGCCGAGCTGCGCCTGGGCTGGTCAGCCTGGGTCAGTATCACAAAAATAGTTAGCATTTAGCCCGAACCCCTGTGTGCTCAGGAATTGCTGGGCATTCCTGCCGAACCCTGCTGAATCCTGAATCAACCGCCCCATCGACAGGTTGACTAGCCCATTTTACAGAAGAGGGCATTGAGGTTCAGGGAGGTGAGGTCATTTGCCCACGGTCACAGAGTGACAGCTCTGGGACTGGAACCTGGTCTGTCTGATTCTGAAGAGGATTCTCCTGAGTCAGACTATTTACAGTCTGGCCAGGGGTATAGCGATGGTGCTGTTTGAGGCCTGCTGTCCGTATGCCAGGCACCAAGCCCACCATCCATCTCCTTCTCTGACCCTATGCCCCCTTCCCCTACTCCAACCCTTCTCCTACTCCAACCCTTCCCCAGCATTTTCCTGATATCTCCCCGGCTCTAGGAGCCTCTAGATTCTTCCTCCAGCTCTACTCAACAATCAACCCACAGCAAATCAGTTCTTTCTACCATCTCTGCACCCCTTCAGTCTGCCCCTCCTCTCCAGTCCTCTGCTGATAGGTCCTGAGTCCTGGTCTTCCCAGTCTGGCCTCTCCATCTGTCCACCTCACAGCACCTTCCAGGTCATTCTAAAATGGGCTCTGCCTGTATTTCCCTCCCCCGCTGTCTTTCAGGGAAACACAAACTGTGACATTTGAGGCTCTTTCCAGCTGTCTCCCAGGCCATGGTGGCAGGAATCTCCCTCCTGTGCTTTGCTAACTCCTTGGACCTTCCCGCCTTCGGGGCTGTGCTCCTCATTGTACCCCGTTATCTGTCTCCCTGCAGGAAGCCCTCAGGGTGGCCCGGCAGCCCTTACCCTTCATGGCTGGGCCTTGCAGCCTCCTTGTAGGAGGAAGCAGGTCTGATTATCCTGGTGTCCCAAGAGACCCTGTTCTGGGGGAGGGCCCTGCCACGGAGGGCCTCGGGGGCCAGGTGAGCACTAGGGAGCCCCCTCCTGAGGGCAGTGTGAGGCCATCGAGGGTTTTAGGCAGCCATGAGACATGTCAGGGAGTGATCTGGGGTCAGCTTCATGGGTACACTGTAGAAGCAGGGAGGCCATTGGCTAAATTAGGGGTGGGGAGGGCAAGGAGGGAAATTGTAGTAATTACAATTTGTGGAGGGAAAATAAATGGTCCAAGCCGTACATGCAGCACTTTCTGAGAATTATCTCAATTCTCACTGAGCCATAGGAAGTAGGTACTATGATCACCTCTGCTGTACACAGAAGGATGCTGGAACGCAGAGGTAACATCACCTGGTCAGGGTCAAAGAGCTGGCCAGCAGCCACATTGGTATTTGAACCAGGTTAATCTGGCACAAAGCCCAAGCACTTAGGCATGTCAGAGGCAGAGCTAGGGCACAGCCAGGGCCCAACACCGCTGGCCTAGGTATCCTGGATGCCCATGGGAGGCGTGGGAGGGAATGGTAGTATTGGAGGTGTACTGTGTCTGGGGTGGCCTCCACCGTCAGACTCTCAGGCTGGGGCCCCTGCCTGTTTCCCATGAGCTCTCCCTAAGTCACATCCTGTGGGCAGAGGCCTCAGATGTTCCGGTGATGTTGTCACCTCCACCCGACCATCCCTGGCCTGAACCCCAACATCCGCCAGTCACTTCCCCTCAGAGCTTTGGGCCCTCGGCCCTCCCTGGCAGAAGCAGTCGGGAGCCCTTCAGAAGGCAGCCCCCACTGCCCCGCCATGGGGTCCCGGATCATCCAGGTGGAAGTGCGAAGAAATTAGGTCCTAGCTGGAAATGATTTCTCACGGACTCTGATGACTTCTGATTTGCTGGTTTGAGGAAAATGTTTCCTGCTTCGTGGATCAGCTAAGCTGGCCAAGCCAGGCATGTGGCCAGGACTCAGTAAATGCTTGCTGACTGACTGACCATACTCTGTGAGAGCCTCTGGTCCTGCTGCCATTTAACAGGGAAACAGGCACAGAGTAGAAGAGGGAGTTACTGGCCAGCTGTTTGACTCTGGCCCAGACCTTCTGTTTTCCTCTCCTGAGCAGGGACAGGTTGGGGGGCATATGGAGGGAAGCAGAAGACAGGCTCATGGGTGGGCTGCTCCTGGCTGCTGGGATGTCCCAGGAGACAAAGGGGCACTGGATACAGAGAGACCAGACCGAGGATGGCGGGGTGATGCTTGCGGCCCTGTACGCCATGGACATTCTGCCCACACCAGCTAGGTACTGACTCTGGGCTCAGCCCTGTGTTGCTGTGTGTCATTTCCCCGGAGCTTTACAGTGCCCCTCTTAGGAGGTTGCTCATATTGGGCCCAAGTTACAGAAGAGGAAACTGAGGCTCAGAGTAATGATGTGGCCTGCCCGAGGCCACACAGCCAGGAAGCGATGGAGCTGGGATTTAAAGCCAGGTCTCTGCTTTCAAAGCCCAGGGTCGGGGTGCCTGGCTGGCTCAGTGGGTGGAGCATGCGACTCGATCTCAGGGTTGTAAGTTCAAACCCCACATTGGGCATAGAGCCTATTTAAAATTTAAAAAACCGAAAACAACAACAACAAACAAAGCCCAGGCTCATTTACCATCAGCCTACACAACCCCCAATACCAGACAACTGGGTCAAGCCGGGAGAAGACTGAGACCGACAGTATGGCAGGCACGGGGCCAACACGGATACGGAGGGCCAATTCCTCTCTCAGGGAACAGGCGGTCTGTCTGGAACATGCAAATAAAGACTCAAGTGAATGTAATATGGATAATACTCTCAGGATAAATGTTTTATTTCACTGCCACAGGATCATGGGAGAGATGTTGTGTTTGTCTCATTTCACTGATGGGAAAAACAAGGCTCAGCAAGGTGACCTGTCTTGCCCGGGGTCCTGCACATGGGATCTAAACTCAGGTTTGCCAGGGTCCAGTGCCTTTGACTATGAAGTTGAAGGATTCCAATCCCTAATAGTACCTGGCCAAAGTGCAGGCCACTGAGTCACAGACTGGGGGAAAGGGGCAGGAGGGAGGGGACAGAAACCAAAGCAGGGTTCCCTAGGGCACTATGGCTCAATCTAGGCTCAAT
>NC_058415.1:85856195-85894270 GCF_002201575.2 Neomonachus schauinslandi | reverse complement strand
GGGGGGCGGGCGGCGTTGCGGGGGTGGGTCCCGCTGAAGCAGAGGCCCAAAGGCAGGAAAGCACTTGTATGTTTGGGGCTAGAAGCACACGGGCTGCTCTGGGCTGGCCTCCAACGCAGGCTGAGGAGGGCCTGCGGGACAGCCGCCCGCCAGCAGGTCCCCAGCTGCACTCCCAACGGCCACTCAAGGCAGCACAAAGGGGGCTCTGAGCTCAGCGGAGCTGCCACACTGAGCCCCATTCATTCTCCCAGGGACGCAGCCACTGCCCTGGCGCCCAGGCCAACGGCAGGACTGGCCTAAAGCTCACAAGCCACAGCAACACAGACTCAGCACGGCCCGGGACTCCCGGCTCTCTCGGACCGTGGGCTCTCCCCTGGGGTCTTCTGGGCCTGTGCCAATCTGCCCCCCCCCTGAACCACCTCCACCCCTCAGCAACAACCACCAGGGGCTGCCAAGGCCACAGCAGATTAGCCTGGGCAACATTTGCTCCTTTCATCCTCCCAACAACCTCTGGAAATGGGAGCTCCTGTGAACCTATTTCATGGATAGAAACTGAGTCCCAAAGAGGTAAAGTGTCTCATGAAAGGTCACACAGTAAGTCGGGAGTGCCAGAAACCCAGCACTTAGCCCAAGTCACTGGGACTGCCTCCCGGGAGAGAAGCCAGGGGAACCACCCTCTGCTTCCATGAGGAAGACCCCTAGCTACCACCAGGCCGCAGGCCCTTCTCTCTCCCCTGACAACTGGAGGTGGGAGGGAGCACCAGGCTGGAAGCTAGGACACCTGGGTGTCTGTCTGTCTAGTCTCTGCTCCTCTTCAGCCTCAGTTTGCTCATCTGTAAAGTGGGACAGTACCAACACTCGCCTCACAGGTCTGTTGTAGGGACTCACTGGATGATCTGTGGAGGCTTACAGCTCCATGCCTGGCTCATGGTCAGGACTCAGTAGAAGGACCTTTTCTTCCCAGGTCCATGACCCAGAAACCCCATCCTTTCATTTGAACTTCACACACTGGTCCCATCCAGGCCTGTCTATGAGCAGGACTCTGCTGTCTTGGTCTCATAGGGTGTGTCCCTTTTCCCCTCAGGGCCTCAGGTTCCCCCTCATCCAATTAAGAAGGTTTAGTCAGATGCTTCCTCCACCAGGGCCCATCATCCAGCTGCCGGGGTTGGGGGGGGGTGTGGTTTAGGAGCTGTGGGACTGGAAGTCAGTACCTCAGGTTCCATAGCTGGACAAGCAGGTCCTAATTCCAGGTCAGTTGACTTTGGCGGCAGGGGGTGGGGTGGGGTGTGGCGGCTCAGTTTCCCCATCTGTAAAATGGGGACAAGAGACACAACATTTACCCCTTAGGGCAGGAGGACTGAGCTCTCTGGCTGGAATGTACTAAGAGATCAGAAGACGCGGGCGCCTGGGTGGCTCAGTTGGTTAAGCGACTGCCTTCGGCTCAGGTCATGATCCTGGAGTCCCTGGATCGAGTCCCACATCGGGCTCCCTGCTCGGCGGAGAGTCTGCTTCTCCCTCTGACCCTCCTCCCTCTCATGCTCTCTCTCTCTCATTCTCTCTCTCAAATAAATAAATAAAATCTTTAAAAAAAAAGAGAGAGATCAGAAGACATTAGTCATTATTTTTACAGAGGATGCAGGAAGGGCCCCATCTGACCTTGGACTCCCTCTCTCATAGGCCCAGTTGCCAGCCTGGGGGCCAGGATAAGCATGTCCAATCATGCTGGAGCCTCTGTGACTTAACTGTGTCCCTTGCATTTGTGCTCATTCTAGAGATCAGGTGCCTGGGGCTTCAGAGGCAGCAGTAACTTGCTTGCAGTACACAGAGCTGGGATTTGAAACCCCGGGTCTTGTAGCCGCCTCAACACCAGCAGCTGCTGACAGCCTCCACAGGTGTCTGGAACAACTTTTGTAGGGGAGTTTCATTTCCTCATCTCTTTCCTGCCCACATGAGCAAGACACACACACACACACAAACACACACGTTGTATGGTGGAAAAGCACCAGGCTGTGGGCTAAGGGACCTGAAAGGGGAGAGATGTACCCCAGTCTGTGCCATCAACCTGCCATATGACCTGGGACAATCCCTCTGCCTGCCTGCGCTTCAGTCTCCCCCTGTGTGTACAATGGGTGTGGTGGACCAAATTATCACCGTGTCGCCGCTGGCTTAAGAAGGAATGATCATGCCTTGGTGGCCCCCCATTCTGTGCCAGGCTTTGCACCAAGCACTAGACCCTGTGAGGTAGGCGTGGCCAATGCCCCCTGCTCACAGTGAGGAACCTGTGGCTCAGGGAGGTCAGTGGCCCAGCCAGGATCACACGGCGACAAAGTAGCCAGCCAAGGCTGGAATTTGGGTTTGGGTGGTCCCAGGGCCCCAGGCCTAACCACAGAACTCTTCGCTGCTGCCAGTCCTTCCCCCAGACACCGAGGCTTAGAACAAACTGCCCTGTGGGCCAGCCTGACTCTGGCCAGACCCCCTGACAGCCCCCCGCCTAGCAGGCTCCATTCCTGGGGCCTGTGGTTTGTCTCCCGGGCCCTCCAGGTCCCATGGGCTTGTGGTCTGCTCCCTGCCCCCCTACACCCCACCCCCAGCCAAGGCCAAGGAGGCAGCCCCAGGGGCCCAGAATGGGGGAGGCCCTGGCCCCCGCCCCCTGTGGAGAGGATGGGGAGGGTGGGGCTGTGGGAGTTTCACTGGTTTAAAAATACACAGAGGAAGCGAGTGAGAGGGTGCGAGAAAGGGGAAGGGGAGGTGAGGGAGGAACCTCAACGCTGATGTCCTGAGCTGCGAGTGGCCACTTGCCCACCGGCCAGGGGCTTTGCACGACTTGCCAAGATGACGGAGGGGCCCAAGAAAGCCAGCAGAAAGTTCAGTGAGTGTGGGGTGCCCTTTGCACTGCCCTTCATCCCTCTGTCTGTCCGTCCAGCTCAGCCTCTCTCTGCATTGCTTCTTTATCACGGTCTCATTTCCGTTTCTCTTTCTGTCCATCTCTGCCCCTCTCCGGAGCTCCGGGCTTCTGCGTTCCTTGTCGCCAACCCTCCAGCACTCTGGCCCGGTAGCTCTCTCTGTCTCCTGCTGGTTTGGTTCTCCATCTGTTTCTTGTCTCTGACTCTCCCCATTTCTGTTTCTCTGTCCCTGCATTCATCTGTGTGTCCATCTCTGGTTTTCTTGGACCCCATGGCCGGGCAACTGAAGACTTCCACACACTCCACACCCTGCCTCTGGGACTGGTTCACACAGTGGGGCGGGGGGGGGGGGGGTAGTGCTGGGTTGGAAGTTACTGGGGCTGGAGTGTGTGTGGGTGTGCCATGGGATGCTGTCCCCCGTCCCCAGCATCAGTGACGCTGGGACTTGGTGCAACTCGATGAGGGGTCACAGCCACCAAGGCTCTATTTCCCCAGGGCGGTCCCCTCCTGGTCTCAGCAAACTTCTGCTTCCCCTGAGTCCTTCGGTCTGCCGGCATGGGGGTGGGAGGGGGCTGGTGTACAGGGCCAGGATTATGACTGCATTCCGATGAAAATACTAGGGCCCAGAGACTTGCCTGAGATCATATAGGGCTTCAGAGCAGGGCTCAATCCCATGTCCCTAAATTCAGGCCTCGGGTTCCCTCTACTGTCCCACTACTGTTTCCTCCAGACCCCCCGGTGCCCAAGAAATCGCAGTTCTTTGTCCCCCTCCTCGCACTGGCACGTTTCTGGCCCATGGCATAGCTTTCTAAGAGCGGGGCATCAGAATCAGTGTTTGTCAGAAGGCAGAGGCTAAGACCAAGTAGGGAGTGGGCAGGGCTGGGAGGAAAGCTCCAGAACACTGAGACACACACACACACACACACACACACACACACACACACACACACACCCCACGCGAGTCCAGAGCCCTGAGCCTTCATCCAGGCTCAGCCCTGCTGTGTGACCCTGGGCAAGTCCCTCCCCTCTCTGGGCCTCAGTTTCCTCTCTCATCAATGGGGGCATCCTACCTATATATTCCAACACAGTGGTGAGGACCCGAGGAAGCAGAGGGTGCCCAGGAAGTGAAAATGCAAGGGTTTTCCCTTTTCCCTCATCCGGAGGCCATAGGGTTGTCAGATGGTGGTGGCTTCGAGGAGGGGCAGTCCCACAGCTGGGGGCGGGGCGGAGGGAGCGCACACGCACCCCTGCGGAAATGAGGAGATGGTATCACCGAGCCCTGCCGCCTGAGTCAGGACCGTGCGCTCAGCTGACAGGAAGGACAGAACCTCAGAGAGTGGGCTGCCCAGGCTCCCAACAACCCCCTTCTCATTTCATCCCCCGCCCCAGGTGCTCAAACACACCCCGCTCCCTGCCCCTCCTCCCCCACGCACACAAACGCTTCACCTGCTGGCTAAGCCACCTCGGGGCGTTCCTTCCACAGCTCTAACCTGCACTTGGTCATCTGCAAAAAGGGAAATTAAACTTGTGCCATTGAACTGTGCTGGGACTTCAGTGAGGTGATGCTTGAAGCATATTTGACCAACCAGAGGCATTTACTGTGATCACCATCATAATTATCTTCATTACTTGTGGAGGCTGTTATGTTATTTACATGCTTTCCTTCAGTCCTCCTGCTGCCCACAGGAGGTGGGTACTACAGTCTCTGTTTTGCTGATGTGGAGAATGGGTCTCAGAAAGGTCAAGCGACTTGCCTAAGGTCACACAGCTAAGATGTGCAAGAGAAGAGATTGAAGCCCAGGGCTCCGTGATTCTAGAGCTGCCGGGTTATACCGTAACAGAGGGAATGTCTATGAAGCCCTGACCCTCCCTGAACCCTCAATAAGAGAAGTGACATGTATTTTTTATTGTTATTATTATTGCTGCTGACATTAACTCCTTTCCCTCCTCTTCTCCCCCGCAACCCCCAACCCCCAACCAGAGTTCTTCAAGTTCAAGGGCATCGGGAGTCTCTCCAACCTCCCTCGGTCCTTCACTCTGAAACGGTCCTCAACCACCATCAGTCTCGGGTCCCATCTGGAGCCTGATCCCTTTGAGGCTACACAGGATGACATGGTGACTGTCCCCAAAAGCCCCCTAGCCTACGCCCGCTCCAGCGACATGTACAGCCACATGGGCACCATGCCTCGTCTCAGCACCAAGAAGGCTCGGGACCAACAGGCTACCCAGGAGACCAAGGAGGTGGGCCCAGAACCCCACTTGGTGCCCCAAGGTCTGTCCAACCCTCCAGGCGTGGAGGCAGCCAAGGAGGTGGTGGTGGGGACCAATGTCCCCCTGGAGGACACGCCAGCAGTGGGACCCAACCCTTCTGCAATGGGCCCCATGGAAAAGCCTGAGGATCCCAGGGCAGACAGAAAAGAAGAAAGAGCCCCCAGGAATGTGCCTCCAGAAAGGTGGGTGCCCACCAGGGGAGGGGGAGGGTGGGACCTGCAGAAATGGTGTCTCCAAGCCTCCTGCCAATAGAGCCTGGAGAGGACCCCCCGACACACACAGCGAGGGGGGGAATAAAAACCCTACGCATTAATCAAGTGCATACTACAGACCAGGCACTGTGCTTCATCCTTCACTTGCAATTAATTCTCAGAAAACAAAACAAGGGGGTGCCTGGGTGGCTCAGATGGTTAAGCGTCTGCCTTCGGCTCAGGTCATGATCCCAGGGTCCTGGGATCGAGTCCCACATCGGGCTTTCCGCTCAGCGGGGAGCCTGCTTCTCCCTCTGCCTCTCTCTCTCTCTGTCTCTTATGAATAAATAAATAAAATCTTTAAAACAAAACAAAACAAGGGACACCTGGGTGGGTCAGTCGGTTAAGCGTCTGCCTTCGGCTCAGGTCATGATCCCAGGGTCCTGGGATCGAGTCCCATATCAGGCTCCTTGCTCAACGGGGAACCTGCTCCTCCCTCTGCCTGCCTCTCTCTCATTCTCTCTGACAAATAAATAAAATATGTAAAACAAAACTAAACAAAAACAACTGGGGAGGAGATTCTGTTATTTCCATATGACAGACGAGGAAGTTGAGATTCAGAGAGGGAAAGTCATCTGCCCCAGTCAGGTTGCACATCTGGCGAATGACAAGGTGGGATTTGAACTAAGACCCACCTGACTTGCCCTAGGCAGCCTCCAGCAGGGCCTTCCACAGCTGGTTGGGTCCCAAACCCCATCACTGGATCCCTGCCCAGGGCCCCCACACCCAAATCACCACCTTTAGTTCTGCTGGACATCACTGCTCCCCTGGGTGCCACTTAACTTAGTTATAGGGTAAGTTGAGTTCATGAAAAATACAAATAGTGATGATATGACCCTAGCTCCCATTTAGGAAGCACCCATTCTACTGGGTGTCAAAACCAATGTTACTCACAGACAACTCTGTAAAAGCATCTGTCGTTAGCCCCATCTTACAGATGGGGAAACTGAGACTCAGCCAAGGTGGCAGAGCTAGATTTGAGCAGAAAACCGCCTGCCGCTTGTGGCTGCACACTCACCTCTCACATTGTACCCACCACCTTTGAAACCCTGCAGCTGTGTGCTTCATGCCCTTGGGAGACTCCTCAATCCCATCCATTGCAGTCTCCAGCTTTTCAACTCTCACAGCCTGTGTCTAAACCGCACTAGTCAGATGTGCTTCTTGAAATAAAGAAGAAAAAGGCCCCAGCTGAGCAAAAATAAACCTCTCTTCAATGGCTTTTCCCTGAGACACCAAGCACAGCTTCTGTGCACTGGGGTAATTGAGTCTAGACCTCTGTTCAACGGGGGAGCAAGACTTTGTAAAGCTGCAGGATGAATCCAGCCCAGACTCTGCCTCTTACTGACTGCATGACCTTGGGTAAATCTGTTCCCTTCTCTGAGCCTCAGTTTCCTTGTGGGACAGAAAGGCATAATGAGAGCACCTACCTTGTAGGGCAGTGATGAGAATTCAAGAATAACATACAGGACTTGTAAAATCTTAGCACAGTGCTTGGTACACCACAAAGAGTTAAGTGCTTTTCCTTCGTCTCTGATATCTCCAGGCTGCCGTCTTCTGCCATCCCCCTCCTTAGTTCAGCCTTACTTGGGCGTGGAGGAGCAAGGATTGTTTTGTTTTGTTTTGAAGATTTTATTCATTTATTTGACAGAGACACAGCGAGAGAGGGAACACAAGCAGGGGGAGAGTGGGAGAGGGAGAAGCAGGCTTCCCGCGGAGCAGGGAGCCCGATGTGGGGCTCGATCCCAGGACCCTGGGATCATGACCTGAGCCGAAGGCAGACGCCTAACGACTGAGCACCCAGGCGCCCCGAGGAGCAAGGATCGTATGTGAGGAAGAGGGCCTGATAGGTTCTGGGCCGTTCTGAGGCATCCTAAGGTCTGAGATGTGCATTGGGAGTTTGCAGGAGCGGGGCGCATGGAGGGGCGTGTCTAGGGGCGTGGCCTTTTCAGGCTGCACGGCGAGCTGTCGGGGGAAGCTGGCGTTGGAACCGGGCGGGCCGAGGAGGAAGGGTGCGCTCGGGGGGCGTGGCCTTCCCGGCCCCGGCCACCGACAGATGAGGGAGGGCGGAGCGAGACAGGAGGCGGAGGGGCGTGCTGGAGGCGGGGCGTGTCCTTCCCGGCGGGAGGTGTAAGCTGTGGAGCGGCCCCCGGCCGAGGACGAGGGGCGTGTCCGGGGCGTGGTCTACAGGTCAGGCTCCGCCCCCGAAGTACTGCACTGAGCTCCACAGCTCCGTGGCCTGAGAAAGGCGGGAGCTATCGGGCTGAGGAAGTGTCCAGGCTGCAGGCAGTGACCGCGGGGAACCATGACTGCAGTGGGACGAAGATGCCCCGCACTGGGACCCAGAGGGTGAGTGACTGAGCTGGGCCTGAGGAGGGCCTGCGGGGTTGGGAATGGTTTGAGGGGAAATCAGTGCCCTTGGGGCAACCAACAAAGCAGGATACCCTGTTAGCATCAGGGACTTTTAAATTTCCTTTTGGTGTAATTCTGTCCCTGCCTTGTCCTTGCACAGGTTGGGCATTTACTCCTCACAACAGTCCCAGAAGAGGGGCACTATTATCATCCCCATTTTACAGATGAGGAAAGGTCCGATTTACTTGCCTGCAACAGTGTGGAAGGTTAGAAGTTCACCTTCCTGGCTCGTGCCCTTAAAGGCTGGGCAGCCCGTTCCCCTCCAATAGGGCCAGGGTCTCTGGGAAGGATGGTCCTGAGAAACCTTGAGGATGTCAAGTCTAGGACCCAGGCTTCCACCCTGTGAGCAGGGGCCCTGGTGGTCCTGGCAGTGCCTCCGGCATCAGGCCTGCCCCACAGCTGGCAGAGGAAACAGACTGCCCTCCATCCCCCAATCATCCAGAGTGTCCAGTGGTCCTGAGGGGGGTGGGGTTAGCGGATTCGATTGAGGCCCCTCCTGGTGTCCTAAGACCCAGTGTCCCACTTGCCCTCCAGACCAAGCAGGAGGCCAGGAATTAAACGTTTCTTCCAGGAGCCCCTGAAGCCCAGCCCTGCATCCCGGAGAGCTGCTTTGCCTGTATGATCTCAGATTTGCCCTGCCCTACTCTGGGCCTCAATCTCTCAGCAGCCCAGATGGGACTGGAATGGTCTCTGATGATACATACAGTTTGGAGAGGAGGATATTTGAGAACTGCCACTGAGCAAGACTGGGGCCCCATTCCCGAGTGTCCCAAGGGGGTCATCTCAGTGGCTGTTCAGGGAGTGGTCTAAGCTGAGGTAGATGGTGTCCCTCCCCTACCCCCTAGGAGGCAGGCTGCACCTGGAGCAGAAGGAAGGAAGAGGAAGAGGTGAGGCTGCAGGAGTTTCCTGGTGCCCTGTTCCCTGCTGAGATCATGGGGGATGAGGAGGAAGGAGGGAGGAGGGGCCAGTAGCACAAGGGCTGAAGGGCCTTTAGCTCCCAGAAAGGAGAGCACCAGCCTTGCCTCCCCCTCCCCTCCCCCCAGCACCTCAACCTTCTGCAGGGAAATAGCAGGTCCAGAGAGCCCTGACACCCTCCCCTTCGGTCCGTGGTAAGGAGGAAGAAGGGGAGGCCCAGTGAAGAAAGGAGGCCCCAACACCTTCCACCACATCCATGCCTGCACACAGGAACTGTCAGGCCAGGGTCCTCCAAGAGGTGGTCAAGATCCGGCTCACAACTGGCCAGACCCTGCCTGAAGCACCCCACAGGTGCCATCTAGTACCCAGGCCCTGTGAAGGGCACCTCTACTTGCTTCATTTTACCAGTGAGGACACCAAGACTCAGAGAGGGGAAAGGATTTTCCTGGGGTCACAGAGAGATTAAGTGACAGAGCCTAGATTTGACCCCAGGCTTGACCAGCCCCCAAGTCACTAGGTCACATTTCACCTCCCGCCAAGTACATTTCTACATTCCTTAAATGACCTCCCATAAGCCCCTGGAAGGGAGATAATGGGAGCTCATTTTGCAGATGAAGACACTGAGATTTTGTGAGGTTGCTTGAGATGACACTTTAGTTGAGTTGGAATTTTATTCCCTTTAATATTTAGTGTGATGCAACTATGCCCTAGACACTCTTGGAAGTTTTGGGGAGACAGCGATGAGCACAGCAGACAAAACGCTGCTATCATGGAGCCCCCATTCCAGTGTGGGGGAGACGTGATAAGACAGGAGTTATATGGTCATACAGAAGAGAAGCGCTGGGAGAAATATTGAAACCAACTAGGGGAACTGGTCACAGTAGGGGAATGTCTGGTGGTAGCAATTTAGGAAGGTTAGCCAGAAGAAAGGTCTCTTTGAGGTGATGTTTGGACAAAGGGATGAGGGAACAAACCCTGTTGATATCTGGGGAAGAGTGTGCCAGACCAAGGGAACGGCAGGTACAAAGGACCTGAGGTAGGAGTGTCCTTAGCAGGTTTGAGGAGCAGCCGAGACCCACAGTGGCTAGAGGAGATGAAGATGGGGCCTGGGGAGTGGAGTGGTGGGAGGCGTGGCCAGAGAGGAAATGGGCTCAGATAATGGAAGGACCTCCCTTTGACCCAGGGAGATGCAGCCATCGTGGGCCTTGAGTAGAGGAGGGCGTCACTCTGATTTATGTTTTATGAGGACCTCTCCTTTGCGGAGGATTTGAATGCAGTTCTACTCATCGTAAAGTGTCACACCCAAGTGTCCTTTCCCCCCTGCCAGATCACAGAGACCCAGCCCCCTCCACCCCACTCCCAGAGCTGTTCAGAGGGAGATTTGGAGAAGGTGGCACCCCACAGGAGAGCTCGGGACACCCAGCCCTGTGACAGGCACCGAGAACAGGCCAAGAACCATCCCCCCCTCCCCATCCCATTTCCTTTTGGAATGTTGATTCTGGTCCAAGAATTCCCAACACTGCCCAGAGTCTCACGACCCTCTCGGCCCTGCAGAGTGACGTCAGCAGCTGGGCATCTGGTAGTGATTACCCACCAGGGGAGGGGGCTGTGGTGGGCCCAGCCTGTTCGGTCTCCTCAGGCTCTGGGCGGCTGGTCCTTGTCTTCCGAAGGGGCCCAGCTGCTCCCGGATCTCATTTCCTGTGGAGACTTTCTCACAGTCCTTGAGACCCCCGGATGCCTCAGGCTGTGGGAACTGCACTGGCTCAGGAAGGACGGACTGTACCCCCACCCCCAGCTGGAGCCACATCCCCCAAAACCCTCAGGGGACCTTGTTTGCAGAATCCTGGAGCTCTGTGGAGTATGGGGAGGAAGTTGGGTACATCACTGACTGCACAACATTGAGCAACTCACTTGCCCTGTCTGACCCTCAGTTTCCCCATCTGTAAATTGGGGACAATAACAGCACCCAGGTCATAGGGGCACTGTGAGAACTAGATGAGGTAGACCATTTGTCCTGGGCTTAGCCCAGGGAAGCTCCAGTACAAGGAACTGCTCTTGCTCTCACCATGCCCATGTTTCGGAAGAGTTCACTGAGGCCCACTGAGGGGGACATGCCCAGGGTAATGCTGCTTCCCCCCTCCCAGTGGAGGGCCCTCTCCAGAGCCTGAGAGGGTCTTCTCTCCTCCCATCCCTGCTCCATTCCTTCTTCTTGACATCGATTCTGGGCTCATGGTCCCATTGAAATATTAGTTTTCTTTGCCCTCCCCTCCCCACCTTCTCCTCATCTCCACCCTGAAGCACTGCCCTTTTTCCAGGGGAGCCTGCCTCGTGCAAGGAACGGATCTAGTCTGAGCCAGCTGTGTGTCCTGGACCAAGTTACAAACTCCACACATGCCCTCCCCTTTGCTCTTCTCCAGCAGAATTTGAATATCAATTAGTAGCTCTCAGGGCTCAGAAGCCTCAGAAAGAATGGCCCCCATCTGCCCTATAATCACAGGGCTTGTACCCTTTCTAAACACCTGCTGGCAAGCTCACCACTGTCAAGAAGACCGAGGGCACAGAATGGTGGAGAAGGAGCAGGGATGTCTTCAAGACAGTGGCAGGCAGCCCATCTTACAGGAGGTGGGGCAGGCCAGGGGCTAAAGCCAAGAGCCTACCTGGCAGAGAATCCCAAAGACCCCATGGCAAGGTGCCCCAGGGAAAGACTTTCTACCTCTGCTCTCTCTGCCCAGGGCCTTTAAAAACTAAGGAGCACAGAGCACTATTGCTTTTTGACCAGGGTGAGTGATGGTCGGAGCGAAGGGTCGAAAGAGTCTTCAGTCCCCCAGGAAGGGCAGAATGGGAGATCTCCATGGCTGGCAGCTGGGGCAGCAAGAGGAGCCTCGCAGGGTTTGGGAACTCTGCACCCCTCCTTTTCAGGATCCTTGTGGCCCCTCTGGGGAGACAGTTATGCCCATTTTACAGAAGAGGATAGTTGGACCTCAGAGAGGTGAAGGCAGGGGGAAAGCTGAGAAGCAGGGAGGCAAAGGTTGGGGAAGTGTCCACGTGGCCAGGCCTGGAGACCCAAGGGCACAAACTGGCGGTCAGAGAGGCAGTAGCCAGGTAGTGGGCCTCTGCAGAGGGCAAGTCTGCCCGTGGCAAGGGAGGGCCAGGGTGGGATGGGACAGCAGCTGCTCTCTACTGCCTCTCCTCCAGGATCCCTTGGGGGGGCCTCACCCTTTCCCCCGGGCCAGGATGGAGGCCTTGAAAGTAAAGCTCAGATTTAAAACTGTGTTGGGGAAATAAAGGATAATGGGCTCTAATTACTGCTCATTAATCCAATTAATTAAGCTAATGTATGCAATAAGTGGTATCAGTTATCGGAACAAATCAGTTAATACAGGCAATTAAAGGGGTTGGTTATTTGAATAATTAATATGGCTGATTAATGGGACTGATTTAGCTCAATTGTCAGTATTATTTATTAATTGATTTCACCACTAATATTAGAGAGGAAGTGCCTTTTAAGTCCATGAAATAAAAAATAAGTTAATTAATTGATGGAGCTGAGTTTTTATTTTTTATTTATTTTTTATTTTTAAGATTTTATTTATTTATTTATTTGAGACAGAGAGAATGAGAGAGAGAGAGCACATGAGAGGGGGGAGGGTCAGAGGCAGAAGCAGGCTCCCTGCCGAGCAGGGAGCCCGATGCGGGACTCGATCCAGGGACTCCAGGATCATGACCTGAGCCGAAGGCAGTCGCTTAACGAACTGAGCCACCCAGGTGCCCTGGAGCTGAGTTTTTAAAAATGGAAGCTTTGATTTCTGCATTTGATTATTACAACGGGAGGGAGAATGTTCTAGAAATCTCTAAGCACACTGTGATCTGAAGGCCAAGTAGGAACCACTCTGGCCCTAAGGGAGAGAGGAGGTTCCAAACAAAGGGAACATCATGTGCAAAGGCCCTGAGGCTGGAGGGAGCAGAGCTCTTTGGAGGATGTGCAAGCAGGCTAGAGTGCAAGGAGGAGCAAGGGGACAGAGGAGGGTTGGCTGACTGTGCCAGCCACAGAGAGCTGAGCCTTGAGAACCAGACTTTGTTGCATGGGGCTGCTGTATGACATGTATTCATTCAAAAAAATCTTTATGGGGTGCCTGGCACTGCTCTAGGCAGATCCCAATTCCTGTCCTCTCAGAGCTTATGTTCTAGTGAAAGAAGATAGTCAATGCATGGCAGGTCAGATGAAGTGCTTCAGAGAAAAAGTAGAGGGAAGGGAGGTGGGGAGTGCTGAGAAGTTCACACTTTCAGATGGGTGGTGGGGGAAGGCCCCACTGAGAAGGGGACATTTTAGTAAAGATCTGATGGAGGGCAGGGTGGGAACTTGGTGGTATCTTGGGGGAAAGTAGTCCAGCAGAGGGGACAGAAAGTGCAAAGGCCCTGAGGTGGGGACAAAAGCCAGCAGGAAGCCAAGCGTGGCTGGAGCAGCAAGAGTGAGGGGATCAGGATAGGACATTGGGTGGGAGAGATGGTGAGAAGCCAGCCTGTAAGGCTGTCATGGGACTTCGGCCCTTACTCTGAGTGACACTGGGGGCCACTCCAGTGAGTTGAAGCGAAGGAGATCCGTGATCTGACTTTCACTTTAACAGGAGTGCTCTGGCTGCTGGAGTGAGAACAAGTCACAGAGGACACACACAGAGGCAGGGAGGTCAGTGATGAGGTGTGGCAATAGTCCCGGCCAGTGATAACAGTGGATCAGAGGCAGACATGGTGACATTATGTCTTGGAAATCCTGGAGTGTTGTAGAGGGGCAGGGTGATGTGATGGGGACTAAGTGTGGCCCCAAGCCGGCAGTTTCTTGGGCCTTGGCCTCCGCCCTGAGCTCCCCCATTGGCTCTGCCCACCCCAGCCCACTTGTACTTTGGTGCAGGCACCCCCCTCCCCAAGGCTCTGTTCCCTCCCCAGGGCCCCAGGGGAAGGAGACAGGAAGCAGGAGGAAGCACTGGGGCGATCCCAGTGTCCTGGCCAATCTGTTCCCAGCAGTGGGCGGATTTCCGGGACTGAATGGCCGGAAACTCTGGGATGGGACACCTCACCCGGGAAAACCTGGCAGAGGTGAATGTGCAGGGGAGGGGTCCCCACTCCACCTCGCTCCCACCACTGCTTCTCAATGAGGAGCCCCTGGCCTCAGGAGCTGGGAGCCCCGTGTGGAATTCTGCCCTGGGAATACACACCTTATCCATGTAATTTAACCAACTGAGCCACCCAGGTGCCCTTTTATCCATGTAATTTAATAAATTATGTTTATTTTATTAAATTTATGACATTTAAATTTAAATATTGGGCTTTGGATGGGAGGAAGAAGTTCCCCAACGTTTGACCTCCCTCCCTATTTTGCAGATGGGAATACTGAGGCCTCTCCTAGCCAGAGAACCAGGGCCCAGCCTGACAAAATTAATCCTCATGCTAGTGATCAACACTGGTTGAGTATTTACTATTCATGTCTTCCTTTAAGCAAACGTAAGCTCCTACTATACGCCGGGCACTGTGCCGGGGGCTTAATGATGAATAAGACAAAGTCAATGCCCTCTGAAGTTGTCAGGTAGTTAGTTAACAGTCAACAAATAAATGTAAAATGATCATTTCAGGCAGAGACTGAGGAAAATAAAGCAGGGCTGAGGACAGAGAGTGAAGGACCAGGGACTCTTCTAGGTAGGGTGGTCAGGGAAGGCTTCTCTGAGGAGGGGCATTAAGCAGAGCCCTAAATAAACTAGGGGGAGGGGCAAGCTGCATGAAGATCCGGAGGCAGGGCATTCTAGGCAGAGAGAACAGCAAAAGGCCCTTGTAAGAGTGAGCTTGGCGAGGAGGCCAATGTGTCTGGGCAGAATGAGGGATAGAATGAGTGAGGGAGGCATGTTGGGGTTTGGCGAGGTGGGTGGTCAGGCGCCACCAGGCTACCCAAGGCCTTGTAGGCTGGGGAACATATGTTCTGGTTGATGCCTGTTTTTCTGTCATAACGATGGTACCTCTTTACTCTCACAAGGGAATAAAGTTCTGGCTTGGGTGATACATTACATGGCCAGCCATTTGCAGGCCACAGAGAGGGGTTTAGATCTTGTTCGGTGAGAGGAGGGTGGCCAGGGGCGTGTGGGGGGTGCTCTGTGCCCGTGACCTGCTTGTTTTCACCTGAGTGCCTCTGGGGGTGGAGTGGAGGCCGAGTGGGGTGTGAGAACAGACAGAGAGCCAGCGAGAAGGCTGCTTGCTGTGTGCTCCATAGAGCACAAGGGGCTTCTGGATGGAGCAAGGGCTGACCCTCGGAGAGATGTGGTCAGGACCTATTTTGAAAGTAGAGCTGCAGGATTTCCTGATGGGGTGGGTGTGGAGTGTGAGCAGAGGAGGAGGCACAGATGACTGCAGATTTTTTGGCCCAACAAAGTAACAAGGATGCAGCTGACATCAACCGAGATGGGAAGCGGATGTGGGGAGCAGGGGCGTGGCAGCAGGGGGCGGGTAGCGACAGTCCAGCTTTGGATGTGGCAAGTTTGCCATGACTTCAGAGGATGCCATGACATGCAAGAGGAGATGCTAAGGAGGGAGTTAGGAGGGGCAGTTCCAGGCTGCATCAGAGAAAGGATGGCATGTAAGGTCAAGGACCCGGGGAGGTGGCTCACAGTGCCCCTCGCCCCTCCCGAGGAAGGATACTATTTATCTGGCACCTGGGAAGGATAGCCACTCCCGGCCTCTGGCCTCTCCAGGCCCCTGAAGGCTGAGAGGATCGGTTCCACCATAGCCAACAGTCACCAGCTCGGTGTGCTGCTGAGTGGGCCATTCTGCACTAGGGAGAGAGTGTAGGGTGAATGGGGGGCGAGGAGGCTGAGCCCCAGCCAGGGGCCACCAGAGATTGGAGTGGAGTGGGGTAAGAACTCTCCAGCGTCCTGAAGCTGGCCGAAAACAGCATGATTCCAAAAGCAGGCCGCTTGTTAGGTGTGTAACATTGATCAGCTCCCAGAGTCCTTGCAACAGCCCGATGAGGCAGAGCTGTCATTATCCCCAGTTTCCCAGTAGGAAACCCAGGCTCAGAGAGGTGAGGGGACTGATCCAGGGTCGCACAGCTGGCGAGTGGAGGGGGAGCCCTGCCAGCAGACTCCGGTGAGTGCTGTCTGGTGCGATGCCCCCTCCTGCCTTCAGGATGAGCCCTCTGGGGCGCTAGGGTCAGGTGCTAGCACGAAGCAGGTGGGCAGAGGCTGACAGCTGGGGAGCCAGGTAGGACTGGGGACACTCACCGCTCTTCTCTCCTTCCAGGGTCGTTGGAGAGCCAGAGGCTGGCGGGGACTATGTGAAGGTAAGCGGGGCTGGGCAGGGATGGCTCAGAGCCTGCTCCATGAAGGGCAGAGTTCTTTTCTGAGCCTTGTTAGAGGCCAGACCTCACTGCCTGGTCCCAAGAGGAGAGGGTCTCAGGGTTGGAGTGGCGCTTGGGATCTGGTTTCACTCCCAAGGATCTTCTTCCCATGCCTGCCATCATTCTCTCCTGGCCCCAAACCCAGGACCCCCCACAGTTTGTGACCACCAGACCATCCCCCCCACCACCACTTGCCCCCTGCCCTGGGCCCTGGGATGTCTCCTCGTGCAGATCCAATCCCACCCGCTCTCTGAGCATGTGCTGGTGTTAAGAGGTAGGAGCAAGAAAAGACACCTCGGTTTTCATCACAGAGAATGGGCCCAGCTCACATTTACCACAAGCTGAATTTGTTCTGGACACTGGGAATGTTGAGAATGCAGCTTTGAAACAATGATGATAAAGAGAGTAACATAACATCACGCGAGCCTACTGTGTGCAGAGCCCTGTGCTGGCTGCCAGCACTGGAGGGGAGATATTTCTGAGCTCTGTACATGAATGAGGTCTTTGACTTCCTCCCTCCCCACTGGGCAGGGAAGGCCTTTGTGTACCCATGGACATATGGGGAACTTGGGGGCCAGAGATGCCCAAAGACGCACAGTGATTTGCCCATAGCCACACAGCTACTATGGGGCAGAACTGAGACTGCAATCCAATTTTATTTGATGCCAAGACCATGGACAGGGTCCTTGGCCTTCCACCTCCAGGAGCACACACGAGAAGCCAGGCTCCCTGCTGAGCACGGAGCATACAGCAGAGGGCTGGGAGCATGAGGTCTTGTGTTCAGAGGGCTCCTGGTCCACCTGGGGACCAGGAGAGAATCACATGGTTGTTTGGGCTTGTGTTTTGTAATCCAGCAGATTTAGTCCCAGATCTGCCACTTACTTGCTATGTGGCTTTGGGTTTGTGGGTCACCTTCCTGAGCTTCAGTGTTCACTGTATGAAATGGGGGTAGCAGTGGCTCCTCCCAATGAGGGTTGCTATGGGCTCAATGAATCTGTGCCCATAAGTAGGGTTGCTGGGCCTGGAATAGAGCAGGCTGGCCCAGCTCCTGATCCCAGGGACATTCCATCACCCGAGATGCTGCCTATAAAGCCCTGTGTAAGTGACTAGCCATGAGGCAGCATGGGAAGTGCTCAAAAATCTGCCCCTCACTATCATCAGAAGCTTCAGATAGGAAGCCACTGGAGTTCAGCAGGTAAGGGATGACTTTCAGCCTGGGAGATGGGGAGAGGGAGATCAAGGAAGTCTTTCTGGAGGAGGAGGCATTGAAACCAAGCCATTGCAGTTGACCAGGAACATTCGCCAACATTTTGTCCCCAAAGGAAAAGCTGAAAAGGAGCAAAGATAAGCAGAGATAGTAGAGTGGTCCAAGCAGAGGCAAGAGTGTGGGCAAGGTCAGAAAGCAAGCTGAGTGAGCCCGGGAAGTGCAGCCCAGGGTGGTGAAAAGTTGAGCTGGAGCTGCTCCTGGAATCTGGGCCCTGGCTCTTCATTCAGAGCCCTTACACCACAGGGGGACAGAGGCCTCAGGGAGAACTGGCACCAAAGCCAGTGGGTAGGACACAGGGGCACACATTTTAGCACTCCACAGTTTTCAGATACCTGGCAAGGTAGTGAGATCTCCATCACTGATGGTAGTAAGATCCCCATGAGGACTATTAGCTTTGTATTTTTCCTTTAGTTTATAGGGCTAAACATGTACTTTAAAATACTATAAAAGAAATATACCTGTTCACTGGAACTGATTAAAGGATGAAGTCAAAAGAACAGTTTTAGCTTCAAGCCTCAGACGGTGGTAGAATCAATAGTCAATTACCAACAATCCATTCCTGCCCTGAGGTACTAGCTTCCAGAACTCCAGGGTTCTCAGACCACAATGTGAATAATTGGATTCCAAGTCAAGGATTCTGAAGTTCCAAGACCATAAAATTCCATGCTCCATGCTCAGAGCTTCATGTGTATTTGTGGAAAACAATCGAACAACTGAGGCCCAGAGAGGTAGACTGACCTCCCTAATGTCTCACAGCCTGTCAAAAGGATTTGTGCCCTAGGCCTGACTGATGCAGAGTCAGTGATGACCACCCCCCCACCCCCCGCTTAATTCTAGGACAAAAAGTCCAGATTGTAAGACAATAAGCTTGACAATAATAGCATGCATTTATTGAACACTTACTTTATGCCTGGCTACTTAATGTGCATCAAAGTCAGCCAAGGCTCAGAAGAGTTCTGTGAGGTCAGCACAAGTATGTTTTCCAGATGAGTGAATCAGGGCTCCAAGAGAAGGGGCTGGTGGGGTAGAGGTGGGGGACCCCGCTAGCTGAACCCAGGTTGGTGCCCTAAGCATTGAGCCTTACTGGCTCTCTGCATGCACCCCCAGAGTCTGTCAGTCCAGCATCCGGTTGGATTCTTGATTCTCCGCCCGAGTCCCTGATTCCAAATCAGAGGTGAGAAATCCTGGACTCTGGGAGATTTCCCGAGGCCACAAAGGATTTGGTCAAACGCATACAGGGATTTTTCCAGCTTTAGATATGATTTAATTCAGTCTTTGCCCGCTCCGGGTCAATGAAGGGTACGGTGAGTTGGGGGAGCCAGGAACCTCCCCCCCGGGCCCCGACATCCCCCCCCCCTCCTGCCGCCCCCCCCCCCGTGACCGCCCCCCTAGGCGGGTCCTCTGCTCCGCTTCCCCCGACTCCAGGCAGCCCTGCGGGACTTGAGCGCAGGGGGCGAGGGGCGGGGAGCGGGGGGCGGGCGGAGGGAGGAACAATGGCCCCCTCCCCTCCCCTGACCGGCTGGAGGGTGGGGTCTCCCCGCCCCGCCTCCCCGCTCCTCCCCCGCCAAGGCGATGAGGTAATCGCGCCGCCGAGAGGCACGCGCAGCCGGTGCCCAGCCCGGTCGGTCCCCGCGCCCCTGCCCCGCCGGCCGCCGCCCCCCGCACCGGCCCGGCCCCGGACGCCCGGCCCCACCATGACCGAGCGGTGCAGCCTGTGGAGCGCCCTATCGGCCGCCGCCTGCTGCTTCTACCGCGGCTCCTTCGTGCAGGTGCAGGTGAGGGGGCGGCTCGGCTCCCGCCAGGCGCTCCGGGCTGGGACCCCGGCCGCTCCGCCCCGGGCCCGGGGGCCGGGAGCCGCAGCCCGGTGGCGCCTCGCAGGGTCTGGCGGGGCAGGGGCTGCGGGAGGGGGCGGGGTCGCCCCAGCCTCACCTCTGGGCGCCCGGCCGCTCCGCAGGGTGAGGGTCCGGGCTGCCGCTCCCGGGACTCCGGGTTGCGGGGCTGCCGTTTCGGTCCTGCCTCCTCCAGCGGAGCTGGGGCACTGGGTCCCGGGAACTGCGGTCCCCGGCGTCCTGCAGGTACTCCGGCGAGCGCTCCGGCCCCTGCGGCTGACCCGGGCAGTCTGGCTCCCCATTGTACCGGGAGCGCAGGGCTGGGGTCCGAAGGCTGAGTGAGGGGCGGGAAACTGAAGGGGTGCTGCGGGTGCCGAGGCTAGGGCCAGAGCTTCCGCCACTCTCCCGCCCTCTAGGTGGGCTGGGGCAAGCTCGGGGCGCGGGGCTCCCAGCCCAGCCAGCTGGGCAGTGCGGGACGGCGCCGCGGCGGTGAAGGGGTTAAACGGAAGGGGGTGGAGGGGAGGACCCGGACCCCGCCTCTGCGGAGCATCATCTGGGATGGCCTTGCTAGGGGTTGCCAGACCGTAGGAAGCTGGACGGGGCTTGCTGGGCGCGGGCTGGGGGTTAGGGCTTAAGACCCGGACCGGGGGTCTCTGCGCTTTTGCCTCCGGAGCCCCCTGGGGGACGCCGGACGCGTCACCTCTGCGCTCCCCCGGGCTCACACACACGCTCCGATCCCGCCTGAATGACGGCCCCGCCGGCAGCGGAGCGCAGCATCCCCGCACCGGCCAATCAGGCGCGCGCAGGCAGGGAGGCGGTGAGATCATCTCTGGCCAATAGCGGTGCGCTGAGCGCAAGGATGCTGCATTCGCGCCCCAGCCCGCAACTCCCACCCACCCACCCCAGTCTTGGGAGCTGGGGACCCCCTGGTCGAGAGTGAGGAGGAGGGCACAGGACCCTAGGGTTCCCCACCCCCGGGTGTGTGGGAGGACCAAGTTGGTTCCCCCAGATTCTCCCTGTGACCATTGATTAGGGCTGGAAAAGTGGAGCCCAGTCTCCCCACCCCCTGCCCCGTTTACAGAGGAGGCTACCCAGGCTCAGAGAGGGCAAATGACTAGCTCAGTGTCACACAGTGGTAGGCAGAGTCTTGTGGCCAGGTTCTTTACCTCACAGCCCACTCCCCTTCTTTGCCCCATGTCTATCTTGCTCCAGCTGTGGAACCGGGATGAGTTCTCAGTTACATGCTTTTTGTCAAGGAGAAGAACCCCAGAAGGCTGGGGTACTGGTGTTCTCTCCCCTGTGACTCCTAGTCTTCCCTCCCCAGGGTGTGGTGTGGTATAGGGAGGGAGGCCAAGGACCCCGAAGAATAAGGGACTCCATACAGAAGTGTAGGTATATGAGGACACCCCAATTTCAGTTCAGCCCTCGGCTTTCCCACCCTCGGGGGTATCAGTTTCTACCCTGGGTAGAGGGCATACAGAATCCCCATCCCCAGGACCTGTCTTTTCCTAAGCACCTGTACCATCACTGACCTCCACCATCTGTCCCCAAAGTCCTACAAGCTCCTCAAAACCCCAATTTTCATGGGCCCATCACCAAGCTGCTCCTGCTCCAGCTTTGCTCGCAGAGGTCTGCGAGTGTCTCATTGTCCTCCCAGGATCTCCATCCGAAATCCTCTCTGACCCCTCCACCCTCTTCCCAGTCCTGATCAATGGCTACTTAAACACCCTTTTCCTAGTTCCCACCCCCATGCCCCGCCCTTCCCTGCCAGTGCCCGGAAAGCACTAAGCCACTCTCCATACATGAAAAACCCTCTGTGGCTCTGCTGTGGCCTCTGGGTAAACCCCAGCTCCCCACAGCAGCCTGACAGCCCTGCTCCACCTGCCCCCATCATCTCTGCCCCTCTGAAGCTTCCCCTCACCCCAGGACCTTGGCTCTGCCTGCAGGGCCCTGACTCTGCCACTCTCTGCCCAGAAACTCTTCCTGGCCCACCTGTTTGCCTGTCTGTCCCTGCCCTGATGCTTTTGCTGGGCTCATCCAGTCCTTCTGCAGGCCTCCGTGGAAACATCACCTCTTCAGGGACTCGACTCCCTGACTAGGTGAGGAGGTACCCTCTTAGCTGCTCCCAGAGCTATCTGTGCATCTCTGAACACTCAGAAAACTGGAATTGCTTGTCAGTGTCTGTGTAGCTCTCTCAGAGGTCACCTGTCCTGATGACCTTGGGGCCTCAGCCCCTGGCACAGGAGGCTTAATCATTGTTGAAATAATGAAGTCAGAGACTCTAGATATCACTGAAGCTGGGAATTAGGCTGTCTTGGGAGCAGTGTGGATTGGGGTAAACTGAGGCAGTGTGGGAGCAGAGGGATGGGGAATGGAACTGCAGAGTTAGGCTCTGAGATCTTTGGAAGGCCTGAAAAGGCAGGGAGTGGATTAGAGGACCCTTGGACCTTGGTGAGTAGGGGGTCCTGGAGAGAGACTGTCACCTGGACTGAAGCCAGGCCCTCCCGTGCCCCTTTCATCTGTCTTGCTGTCTGGCCAGTTCGGAGCCAGATCTACCTGTCCTAGAACAGCCATCTCTGGGCCCAGAATTGGGGAGTGGGAGAGGAAACAATGTCGCATGTCCTCACAGTGACGAGGACATCTATGGGCTAGTCACACTACTCTGGAGTATTGTCTCCTTTTATCCTTGCAACCCAATGAGGCAGGTTCTGTAATTATACCCATTTTATAGAGGAGGAAACTGAGGCCCAGAGAACTCACAGGACACCGCCAGGATTGGACTGTGCTTTGTGGTGGGGCTGCACCTGGCAATAGGAACTCTCCTCCCTCTGCTCTTAGGTATCTAACCCTGGGCCATGGTAACCAGGAAACCAGGAATCTCCTCCTTGGGCAGGTGGAAGGGGGGGAGTCCTGGGCATTATCTTCATTGAGTGACCTTTGGCTTCCCTGCTTGGCCACAGTTTTGCCATCTGGCCAGGATTGCTTGAGAAGGCGAGGAGGAAAGGGCCTTGGGAATTGTAAAGGACAGCAGAAATGTCTGTGTGGGGGCCTCTGCTTCCCTGTTTATAGCTGCCTCCTCCACCCTTCCACTGTATAATTCAGCATCCCAGAATGTATCATCGTGCATCCAGCCTTATGTTTTTGTCCTTGCCTTTACCTGGGTACCTGCTGCCTTACCTCCCAGATCCACCTATAGAAATCCTGCCTCTCCCCAGTGCAAGATCAGTTTGATGTTTTTGGTGCAGAGGGAGTGTTTTGTTGTTACCATTTCCTCCAGGAAGGCTTCCTGGACCACTCTCCACTTCGCCTATACTTTATCTTCTCTCTTATAAAAGCCACCCGGCTCCTTGCCGCTGTCCAGTACTGTGGTGCTGACCTTATTCTGCTCAAATGTTCCTGTTGCTTTTCCTTCCCCCGCCTGGACTACAAGCTTCCTTGAGGACAGGGCCTGGTCTGTTTATTGTCTCATTTACTCCCGGCGCATAGCACAGGGCCTGGAACACAGTAGGACTGAGATTTCCTTGCTGCTTCTAGGATGGGGCCTCAAGGGTGAGGACCTCTCTGGCACCTGTGCCTAAGTTTTCCCAGGGTCCCGGGATGGAAGCAGCTCACCTGGAGTAGGGAGGGGTTGAAGGAGAAGAAGAAAGAGGGCTTCAGACCAGATGCCAACTCTTTGCTGTCTCCTGCCCAGTTCTCCAAGGAGAAGTACATCCTGGACTCTTCCCCTGAGAAACTGCACAAGGAATTGGAGGAGGAACTCAAACTCAGCAGCACAGATCTCCGCAGCCATGCCTGGTACCACGGCCGCATCCCCCGTGAGGTGAGTAGGCCCTAGGCGGGACCTCAGCCCTAGACGCCCAGAGAGGCTGTGACCTGCTGCTTGGTGGATTCAGTCCGAGAGGACTGCAGTGAGGTCTAACTCTGTCATTTACTGACTGTGTGACCTTGCACAAGTCACTTCACCTCTCTGAGTCTTGGTTTCTTCTTCTATGAGATGGATGGTAATGATAGTACCTGCCTGCAAGGGTTATTGTGAGAATAAATGAAACAATGCACATAAAGTGCTTAACTTGATGTCTGACAGTGGGCTCAATGTCATTATTAGTGTTGTTATTGCTATTATTATTACTATTACTTTTAACTGTTTTTTTTTTTTTCCATGGGTCTATACATTAGCCTCTTGTGTGTTTGGTTAGTGAGTGTCAGGGCCTAGGATTCTCAGTTTTGGCAAAGTCGAGTTTCTGTGCTGAGGCCCAGATGGGCTGATGGTCACCTGTTCCCTCTTTCTGTTCCCTCTTTCATTCATTCTGTGGATCTTTGTCAAGCACCATGAATGCAGAGAGAAAATGGGTGGTGGCTTCCCCTGAAGGCTGGTAGTCCAGTCAGAGCCCAGTGGAAGAAGTGCAGGAATGGAGCATCCAGCAGGGAATGCGGGCTGGCCCTGAGGAGGGGGAACTGAAGACAGAGGCCAGTGAGAGATGGACAGGAGTTCACCAAGTGGGCAGCATGGGAAGGATGTCCAGGAAGAGAGGGCAGCCTGAGGGTACAAAGGCCCAGAGATCTGGGAGAGCACTGGGTGCTTGGAGGAATGAGGATTGGGAATGCACCCTGAGAAGGAGCAGGTCTGAGACCTGAGTTTTAGGTCACAGCAACCCCTAGCTCCCCCAGGCTCTGTGTCCCTGTGACTTACGTTCCAGGGTGTCATGTCTTCCCATTCCTGAGCCTCTGTGCACCAGACCCAGGGTCCGTGGCTGAGTTGCCCACTCTGAATCTGGGTCACTGCATCACCCTTCCTAAGCTGTAGATATCTCTGTTCCCCATGTCCCCCAGATCCTGGGTCTGACCCTGCCCTGGCCCTGCTCCAGCCTGATCACTGCCTCCTGCAGGTATCAGAGACCCTGGTGCAGCGCAACGGCGACTTCCTCATCCGGGACTCTCTCACCAGCCTGGGTGACTATGTGCTCACCTGCCGCTGGCACAACCAGGCCTTGCACTTCAAAATCAACAAGGTGGTGGTGAAGGCCGGGGAGAGCTACACACACATCCAGTACCTATTCGAGCAGGAGAGCTTCGACCACGTGCCCGCCCTTGTGCGGTACCACGTGGGCAGCCGCAAGGCAGTGTCGGAGCAGAGCGGGGCCATCATCTACTGCCCTGTCAACCGCACCTTCCCGCTGCGCTACCTGGAGGCTTGCTATGGCCTGGGCCAGAGCAGCGGCAAGGCTGCTGGCCCTGCCAGCCCCTCGGGCCCCAAGGGCAGCCACATGAAGCGGCGCAGCGTCACCATGACCGACGGGCTCACCGCCGACAAGGTCACCCGCAGCGATGGCTGCCCCACCAGGTAAGGAAGGACCCCACGCTAGGCCTCGGTCTCCTCGTTTGGCAAGTGGGGGTATCCGTCATCAGAGTGCTGGTGAGGAGCGGGAGGCCCAGGCGTTCTGAACTGGTTGGAATAACTGTCCTGGCGCGTCAGTGTGCAGCGAGGAAGAGGAGGACGCGGGGCTGAGTGCAGGGTTTGCAGGCAGGTGATAGCCTCAGGTCAGCTACGACTAGCTGAGCTCCCTGGGCCCTGCCGCTCTCCTCTCATGACCATGTTCCTACCCATAAAGCGCCCTCCCTCAGATAGCCGCCCCCAGCCTATGGGATCCGTGGGTGCTGCCCTGTCCCTGTGGCCGCTGCTCCCCTTCCCCACCCACCTAGCGAGGCCGAGGCAGGCATCAGAACAGAGGGCTTTGCAATATGCAAACCACTGCATAGGGGATGGGACGTTCCAGCCACACTTTAATGACCCCCAGTTGCCTCTGGCCCTGGGTGGGACAAGACCAGGACAAGCCGCAGAAGGGACTCATTTCTGAGGCCCTAGTGTGCACCCGGCCCTGTGCAGAGGGCTGCCTGCGCACAAGCTCATCAACTACCATGTCCTCCTGGGAGGTGACTCCTGGGCACACCCCCACTTTACAGATGAGGGAATAGGTTGAGAGAGGGGAAGCCGCTTGCTGGAGAGTGGGAGGACTGAGATTCAAACCCAGGTCTGCAATTCCAAAGTCTGTACCTCTCATTTCTGTGGCCTCCCTGGTTGTTGGCAGAGACCCGCCATCCTGTGCCACCAGCACTTGGGTAGGTCCCAGCTCCCTAGGCCTGGGCTGGGTGCTGTCAGCCAAGGAACTGCTGGTTGGATTCTCTGTGGGCAGTGGCCACTTTGCCTGAGGCTTAGAACCAGTGCCCATAATGGTGCCAGGATCTGGCATTCTGAGCATAGCGTAGGAGCAGTGAGGAGGTGCCAGTCTGGTGGGCCTGGTTCCCACAGGCTCCCCATCCTTTCTGCTAGGCCTGCTTCCCAGGCAGTTCTCTAAGTTGGAGGCAGGGTTCTCAGGGAAGAGAGCAGTTGTGCGGGTGGTGGACTGTACGAACACTCCCCTCTCTGGGCTTCAGTCTTACACTTGCCAATTAGTACTACGCTCTCCAAGCCTTTTCTGCCTCTGAAGTTCAGTCAACCTAGGATGGAGGCAGAGGTGGGGGTCCTAAGGCCAGCTGAGGACCCTGCCCTCTGGGCTCTCTGCTCATGAAGGTATCTGCTCCACAGCACCTCACTGCCCCACCCCCGGGAATCTATCCGCAACTGTGCCCTCAGCATGGACCAGATCCCAGACCTGCACTCGCCCATGACACCCATCTCTGAGAGTCCCAGCTCCCCTGCCTACGGTACTGGTATGGCCAGCAGAGGGGGAGGGGCGGGGCGGGGAATCTGGTGGGAGTGACCTTGTGTGCGCACACACACGCTCTGTTTGTCTTTAATGACTTCTGTTACAGTGTGTGATTGTATGTGTTTCTACCTCTTTACTGAGAGTGATGCCCTGCAAGAATTTACACTAAAAACCAGCCAGTGGCACCACTGATATTGTCTCCACAGGTTGTCACACATTCTTCCCTAAACACAGGCCCACCAACTTGTCCTAACTACAAACTTGCCTTCGAACCAACTCCCCCGAGTGTCAGAGTCAAAATTCCTTGCCCCAAATGATTTATTGGGCAGTCTCTGAACAACATGGCAGAGTGAAGTATCCAGGACTGAGGATTTCAAGCCCAGCTCTCCCACATGGGGCAGTTGACCCCTCTGACCCTCAGTTTTCTCCTGGTAGAATGAGGTTCTTGGAAGTACTTACTTCCCAGGATGTTAGGGTTAAGTGGGCTAAGGTACAAAGAAGGGTCTCGCAGGCAGGAAGAGCTCAATATACATCAGCTCTCATTTTGGATGATGGTTTCACTGCTGTTGACCAGTGTATGGCCAGCAAGTCACCAGCTCCTAGCACATGAGTACTCAATAAATCATTGCTAACTCACTGAGAAATAATTCCACACAATGAACTCCAGCAAGTGCTTATTAGCATCCCTGAATCACGGCAAGCTCCTCTATGTAGTTCAGTGGTTCCCCAAGGCTGCAGAAGCCTTAGGGTAGGAGAGAGCAAACTCCTGGGGTCCAGGCAATTTGAGAGTATCCTTGAGGCCTGGTCAGTTTACCCGAGGCTGCTGGGCCTGGCCTGTGTGCAGGGAGGTGGGGACATCACTCCTTTGGGAAGAGGGTGGGAGAACTTCACTGGGTGAGGAGCTCTGGTAACTAGTCCTCTCCCTTTCTCTCCCTGCAGTGACCCGTGTCCACGCCACCCCTGCAGCTCCCTCAGCCACAGCGCTGCCTGCCTCCCCTGTCACCCGCCGCTCCAGTGAACCCCAGCTGTGTCCCGGAAGTGCCCCAAAGCCCCCTGGGGAGTCGGACAAGGGCCCTTATGCCAGCCCCTCCCACACGCTCTGCAAGGCCTCCCCATCACCATCGCTCAGCAGCTACAGTGACCCGGACTCTGGCCATTACTGCCAGCTCCAGCCTCCTGTCCGGGGCAGCCGAGAGTGGGCAGCCGCTGAGACCTCCAGCCGGCAGGCCAGGAGCTATGGGGAGAGGCTAAAGGAACTGTCAGAGAATGGGACACCTGAGGGGGACTGGGGCAGGGCCTTCATAGCCCCCATTGTGGAAGCCACCTCTTCCTTCAACCCAGCCACCTTCCAGTCACTACTGATCCCCAAGGATAACCGGCCGCTGGAGGTGGGCCTCCTGCGCAAGGTCAAGGAGCTGCTAGCAGAGGTGGATGCCCGGACGCTGGCTCGGCACGTCACCAAGGTTGACTGCCTGGTAGGTGCTGGGTGAGCACTGGGGCAGGGAGAGCACCTCTGTCCTGTGGCTTTGGGACAGGGGTCTGGGTGGTGAGAAGTTGGCCTCTAAATTCCCCAAGTATAGTGAGTGGGCCTGGATTCTGGCTTCATAGCTGTCCCTCACTTGCTGTGTGACTCTCGGCTGATCACTTTACCTCTCTGGGCCTCCATTTTCTCCTAAAAATGGCAACAACAACAACAAAAGATATCCTTGCTTCCTCCAGTTTGGCATTGGAACTGGGCGGTGCTGAAAGCCAGAGCTCCCTGGGGCACTTTTTGAGCCTGATGAGAGTCTGCCTGGCTGGTTCAGGGAATGTTAAAACCGAGACTACCTGCCCCCATCCCCCCCTAGTGGACAAAATGAACAAAACTCATAACCTAGACTCCTAAATTGTCAATGCCTGGGTCTTTGAATGAATCTTGACTATCTAAGGACCCAGACTCTCTCTGCCCCTCAATTTCTCCCTCTGAAGTTTGGGGGGCACTGATTACTTTATGTGGGGGCCACACTGGCCTCTCAGCTCAGGAAGCAAGAAAAGAGTGCAAAGATACTGCCCTGTGGAGAGTGCTAGGCATGAAGGGAGCAGTTCTGGGTTCTAGGCCCAGTGTGTGATTTTGGACAAGTCCTTTCCCTCCATGGAACTCAGGTTTGCCTTCTGGAATAAAGGTGTCCTGGGTCACCTTTGGCACATATCAAACACCACTGGGCATTTTCCCATTTATCCCTCATTTCACGGAACTGAGGAGGAAATGAGGTTCATTTGCTCCATGGCAGAGGGTGAGAGCTGAAATTCAAACTCGTCATCCCAGCCAGGCTGCCCTCCTAGATAAAGCTCTCTGACTCCCAGATGGCTTGGGCCAACCGCGACAGGAAATTAATCAGCCCTCTGGGCGTCCTTGCAGGTTGCTAGGATACTGGGCGTTACCAAGGAGATGCAGACCCTAATGGGAGTCCGCTGGGGCATGGAGCTGCTCACCCTCCCCCATGGCCGGCAGCTACGACTAGACCTTCTGGAAAGGTAAGGCAAGCACCTGCACCCGGGGCCTCGCGGGGAATCCCCCGGGCTACCTCGCTGCCTTTTTGCTGTGGCCGGTTGGCCAATCAGAGTCTCTCAGCCCGGCTCCCATGGGTTCTGGCTACGCCCTCTATCCATTGACGAATCGCAACTGCTCCGTATCAAGCTCCAAGCAATCCTAGTTTCCCCAAAGCCTGAGTCTATCCCCGGATTCATCTTTTGCACCCTCTTGACCAATCACACTCCGCGAGGCTTAGCCCTGCCCATCAGCTCTGGCTACTCTTCTTTCTTAAAACTGTTCCGCCGCGTGAATTCCACTGATCGATCACAAGCCCCTCCCTCAGCCCGGCGCTCAGAAGCCTCTGGCCCCTCCCCTGATTTACACTGACCAATCAGAAGCCCTTAGCCTTGCTTTTTTTTTTTCCCCCTCACTCTGGCCGCGCCCCCTAATTTCATTGACCCTTTCCAACCTGTCGCTTTGGGCTCGGCCCTCCGCCCCTCGGCGCCCAACCACAAGCGGTGGCAGGACCCCTCCCCTCTGACCTGGCCGCTGTGACAGGTTCCATACCATGTCCATCATGCTGGCCGTGGACATCCTGGGCTGCACGGGCTCTGCGGAGGAGCGGGCAGCGCTTCTGCACAAGACCATCCAGCTGGCGGCAGAACTTCGGGGGACGATGGGCAACATGTTCAGCTTCGCTGCGGTCATGGGCGCCCTGGATATGGCCCAGGTACGGAGGGGCGCGTCTCGAGCTGGGCTTCAGGAAGTCGCCGTCTGGAGGGAGCCCTGGGATACGTTCGAATAGGGAAGAACGTGGTGACTTTTAGGCAGCATTGGTGAAAGGGTAACTTGAGAACTGAGGTCTCTAAGTGGTGACCTGCTCCAAGACCAAGGCTTGCCCCTTCTTTGGGACTCAGTTTACCCACCTGCAAAATGAGTGAGGAGCATTATATGAGTTTCAAGAATAAATATAAAATGGCTATAATTTAGCGAGCACTTAATACATGCTAGGTGGTACACTAAGTACTTTATAAGCATTGATTCCTCAGAACAATCTTGTGAAGTGCCTTTATTGTCCCATTTTACTTATGAAAAATTGAGGCACAGCAGTACTTGCCTAAGGTCACACAGTCAGAGACTGAAAAAGTCTGTTGCCAAGCCTGAACTTCCTCCACACTCTACACTTGTTCTCCTATGCCTAGTCAATAGTAACAACAGGGTCCCAGAGGACGTGGCTCAACTCCCAGCTCTGCTACCTAATTTTGGAATGACCTTGGGCAAGTCATTAGCCTAGCTGAGCCTTAGTTCCCTCATCTGTAAAATGAGCTGTTGCAAGGCCTCCCAGGAGAATGCGAAGAGCAGCCAGCACTGTCCCTGGTACATGAAAGGTGACCATGATATAATAATTATTATCCCACATCTGGTTGTCCACTCAGCAGGGTGGCTTGTGGCCTGTGCAGGCCCCTTCCCTGGCTGAGCGCTCACAGTCTGCTCTCCCCAGATTGCCCGGCTGGAGCAGACATGGGTGACCCTTCGGCAGCGACACACGGAGGGTGCCATCCTCTACGAGAAGAAGCTCAAGCCATTTCTCAAGAGCCTCAACGAGGGCAAAGGTACCCCCCACACCTTGCTGTGTCACCCTGGACAGGCTCCAGCCCCCCTCTGGGCCGGCAAAGACTCTCCCAGTGTGGACAATGACCAGAGCTTGACTGAGGTCTGCACAGGCTAATCTTGTGCTCACTTTCTGCACCTGGCAACCGTGTGCGCCTCGGCCAGGACCAGGCTCAGCCCTTGGGGCTGCGCCAAGGCAGCATTGGGTTCAGCTGGAGGATTCCAAAAGGAGGGGGGCTAGTCTTGGGAGTCGGGAGCCCTGGGGGCTCAGTCAGGGACCTCAGGCAGACCCACCCCCGCCTCACCTGTCTGCCGGGAGCGCCTCACCTGTCTGCTGGGAGCGCCATGGATGGTGGGGCCTCCAAGGTCTCTAAGCGCCTGCCTCCCTCCCTGCAGAAGGCCCGCCGCTGAGCAACACTACGTTTCCGCATGTGCTGCCGCTCATCACTCTGCTGGAGTGTGACTCGGCCCCGGCAGAGGGCCCTGAGCCCTGGGGCAGCACCGAGCACGGTGTGGAGGTGGTGCTGGCCCACCTGGAGGCTGCCCGCACGGTGGCCCACCACGGAGGCCTGTATCACACCAACGCGGAGGTCAAGCTGCAGGGTGAGTCACGGGTCTCATCTGGGGGGCTACATGGTCACTGGTCACGCTGGCCGGCCCTCCCTCCACCGGACTTGCTCTCCCCTTTCCTCCAAACCTCCATTCGTGTTTCTCCGTTCCTCTGTCCGGCCCCGCTCCCTGACTCCCTTTCCTTATCCCTGTTTTTCACTCACTTATCAGTTCAACTGTGAGTGGAAGGCGCTGGGTAGGGGTGGAGGGACACAGAGGTGATACAAAGAGTACCCTAGGCTTTCTCTGAGCCTCTGTTTTCTCATCTGTGAAGTGGACGTCTTAACGGGATTACTTTACAATGTTGTTTGCAAAGCACTTGGCCTGGGGCTGAGACACACCTGTCCTGCCTTCAAGGAGCTCCCAGTCTAGGGGAAACGGAGATCTCCCTCGTTGAAAAGGGCAGAGAGGAAGTAGCTTCAAACTATCCAGCTTTTACTGCTTTAGGCATTATTTAAGTCATGAAAGTTCACTGTAGGCAAATTGGAAATTACAGCTGAGCAAAAAGAAAAAACAAAATCACCCACAACCACCCAGAGGCACATGAGGAGAACATCCTGGTGTTTGTCTTTCCTCCTTTTTCTTTTCCAGAGAGAACAACAAAATTTTACTTAAAACACTTACTTGCAAAATGTATATGTTTCTTAGGAAGAAGTTTAGAACTTACAGAAAAATACAAAAAAGAAAAGAAAAATCCCTCCAAATTGATATTCATATTTTATCTTTAGTAATTTAAATATTATATGTTGCAAACATGGTTCATTGACAAACCTTGTTGGAATCCTGGTGGAGCTGGTGGGGGGCAGGCCCTTAGGAACAGGGCCCTGAGGGAGGTATTGGCTTTAGGCAGGACCCCCAGCCTTCCTAGCTGGATGGTCATCCCCTGACCCCTGTGCCCTGCCTTGCAGGGTTCCAGGCCCGGCCAGAGCTCCTGGAGGTGTTCAGCACCGAGTTCCAGATGCGCCTTCTCTGGGGCAGCCAGGGCGCCAGCAGCAACCAGGCCCGGCGCTATGAGAAGTTTGACAAGGTCCTCACTGCCCTGTCCCACAAACTGGAACCTGCTGTCCGCTCCAGCGAACTGTGACCCCCGCGGACCCCTCCCCTCTGCAGCTGCAGGCAGCAACAGGGACAGAGGGGCACAGACCTCTCCCCAGAGCACCCCAGAGACACTGTGATCAGCCCGAGAATGTTCTGGGCCCAAACCAGGATCTCCCTTGCACCTCCAGGTCCTGCATGGACCCTGGGCTCTATCCCACCTGTTACGTGCCCACCAAGTCTCCCTTCAGGAAGAACCGGAATCCTGTTCCTCCTCCAGCTTCTGCTTCTCCCCTTCCTGCTGAGGTGCCCTGTGTTCGAGCCATGGGAGGGTCCTCACGCCTCCTCACTCTTCTTCGGGCATCTGCCCACAACGGACACCAAGGCCTCCACCCGGTTGTAAATATGTGTGTCTGTTCTGTAAATAGATGTATAGAAGCCATGTGCTTTCTTTCATATAATAAACTTTTATGACTCTTTCTTCTGTCTCTCACGGGGCCCTGGTGGAAGGAAGTGTCTTTTCTCTCAGGTGAAAGGTGGAAAAATTCAATGGCAAATACTTATTTAGCACCTGGGACATTCCAGATTCTACCAGGAGCCACTGTTATAGCCAATACTAAAACCCAGTACCAGTCCTGGAGGAGCTCACAGACCAGTGGGGGAAAGAAACAGCTAATTCCAACCAGGGGGAGAAATCCTGGCCAGCCCCTACTCCCACCCCGTTTCCTGCTTGGGGAAGCCCAGCAAAGATTCCCACAAATGCACAACCAAGCGTTCCAGATGTTTGGAGTGGAAGGGCTTGTTGAAATTTAGGATTCCTACTCTCCCCTGGAAAACGGAACTGGAGGGAGAAGGGACTCTCCTGGGGTCACAGCAGCAGAATGAGGGAGGCTGGAACCTGGGTGTCCTGACCTGGAGTTCTTTCCTTTTCTCAACAGAGGGAACTACTTATTTCTTTTCAGGGTCCCAGAAAGCTTCGTGCGTGCGTGTGTGTGTGTGTGTGTGTGCACGCGCGCGCAGGGTGGGTGGGTCAGGGAATCTCTAAGAAGGGCCATGAATGCAGTTGTCTTGATTCCATGGGTAGGGGAGGTAGGCAATGTGGATAAACACGATTCCTATCCAGGCTGGAGGCCTGGGGAGCCTGTTCACTGAATATGAAACGTCTTGGGTCCTTTGCCTTCTGAATCCTTTGACCAAGAGAGGCTGGATAACAGTGCATTAGATCTTTGGCAGCAGCTTGACTTGGGTTCAGTTCTATTATTTATGAGCCTTGGACAGAGGCTTAACCCCTTGGGTCCCAATTTCGTCCTCAACGAAATAAGGACAATAACAAAATCGATTCCTTAGGATTGATGTTAAAGCACTTAGGGCAGAGTAGCTGCTAGGTAGGGGACTGCCATGTTTCATACATAATGGATTGCCAATAATCATTTATTGATTACTTTCCGAGTCAAAACACTTTATGTTCCTGTACCTCATTGAAATATCACCGTTTCTCTGTATGGCAGGTACTGTTATCGTAAGACATATAAGGCACCTAACCCTAATGGCACCCAGTAAGTGCTTACCAAAAGCTCTATTACTGAGCGCTCTTTTGTCATATAAAAAAAGAGCATGGAAGAGGAGCTTTGCAAGGCTTAAGGTGCCGCACAAGTTTTTGCTACAATTGTTACGTCACCCTTTGTGGTCATAATCCTTTATTATTCTTTCGGCGCTATTATGGTCTCCTAGTTACCGTGGCCACGGAAACGCGGCCCGCCGTCCTGAATTGGGACGGTTCGCGGGCTCCCCCTAGAGGCTACTTCCGGTCCTGCTGCGGGACGACGGCTCGGGCCTTTCCGGGGGAAGCCGGGAGTTGTAGGCTACGGAAGGTGGCTGCCGCCCAGAGAGGCACGCCGGGAATTGTGGTCCCAGGGAGGGGCGGTTGGCCCAGACCCGGCTCCCGTCTCACCCGCATGGCGGCTGTGACTCGCGGCTGCCGGCCCTGGGGCTCGCTCCTCGGGTTGCTGGGGCTGGTCTCGGCCGCGGCCGCCGCCTGGGACCTGACTTCGCTGCGTTGCCACCTCGGCACCTTCTGCGAATGTGACTTCCAGCCCGACTTTCAGGGTGAGGAGCCGCAGGAGCCCGGAGTGCAAGGGCCCGCGGACCGGGGAGCTCTCGGACTCTGAGGTTGCCCCCGGGTCACACCTGGAGGGTGGAACCGAGGGGCGGGACCCGCAGACTTCCGGGTGGCCCAGGCCGCAAGTGGGCCCGGTGTTGAGGGACTGAGAGTCTCGAGTACTGGACTTGGGGCAAGGGTTTGGGGAAGCATGTTTGGGAGTCCAGGCAGAGCCCTGCCAGGATGGAGAGAGGCATTTGACAGCAGGGCCTTGGGGGGAGGATTGGGCCTCCACAGTGGACTGGCCATCAGGGGAGAAGCTTGCCTTGGGAATGGGCAGGAAATCTTGGGCCAAACCTGTTGACAGCTCACAGCCACTTAGAGCTGAGCGCAATGCAGAGGGCTAGCTGGTGGGGGCGCTGCCGAGCCAAGTCAGGTGTGAGGGTGGCTGCTGCTGCCGGAGTCCCCAAGGGCCCCACTCCCTTTCCAAAGACAGTTTGTAAAACTGTCCAAGACACAGGGATCCCTAGACCAGGTTCCAGACATGACTCTTCCCCACCCCCTTCTGTGGCAAGCGTGTCTTCAGCTCTGATACTGTCCTTCTTGTGGCCCTAGGTCTGGAGTGTGACCTGGCCCAGCACCTGGCCGGCCAGCACTTGGCCAAGGCATTGGTGGTGAAGGCACTGAAGGCCTTTGTGCAGGACCCAGCCCCCACCAAGCCACTGGTCCTCTCCCTGCATGGCTGGACAGGCACTGGCAAGTCCTACGTTAGCTCCCTTCTGGCGCACTATCTCTTCCGGGGTGGCCTCCGCAGCCCCCATGTTCACCACTTTTCCCCCGTCATCCACTTCCCCCACGCCAGCCACATGGAGCGCTACAAGGTAGGCTGGTGGCATCCTGGACCACCATTCACCTGCATGTTGGGGTGCCAGACCCTAGGGAATGAATGAGTCCTGAGTCCGGGGGGGGGTGTCACTCGCTCCAGGCCGCACAGCCAGTTGGAGCCTCAGCCCTCAGGACCCATCATGAACAGAGCTTGAGATGGACAAGGGACGTGGGATTGTATAGTTGCAGGTATTACGTATTGAGCACTTACCTTTGCCAGCCCTGCATTATCTTCTTTTTGTAAAGCATGGTCCCACTTTGAGGCTTGGAATAAGCATTTAGTAAATAGTAGCTCTTACTACTATCGTTGTTGTCGATTGCAGGGTCCTCTCTAGGCTGGTCTGTTTCAGCTGTCAACATTAGTGAGAAGGTTCAGGGAGCAGAAGGGAACCTTCCTCTTTTATGGAAAGTAGGGGCTATCAGAGAAGGAGTCCTGAACAAGGCAGATATGAGGCCTGGGTTTGAGTCTCTGTGCGCTTGCTGACTTGCTGTGTGTGTGAGCTTGAACAAGTCTCTGACCCCTTGGGGCCACAGTTTTGTCACCAGCCCCAGGAAAGGATTAGTTCTTGCCTTCAGAAGAAGTCTGATGTGAGAGGAGTATCTCCAGGTGCCTTCAAACTCCTGCCTCTCCCCCGCAGAAAGATCTTAAGAGCTGGGTCCAGGGAAACCTCACAGCCTGCAGCCGCTCCCTCTTCCTCTTTGACGAGATGGACAAGCTGGCCCCAGGCCTGATGGAGGTCCTGGTACCTTTCCTGGGCTCCTCCTGGGTTGTGTTTGGGACCAACTATCGCAAAGCCATCTTCATCTTCATCAGGTGGGCCCATCTTTGCAGCAGCATGGTGCGGGGACATTTGTCCAACGTCTCAGCTATCCAGTCTTGGCCTGTGGTCCCACACCAGAATACCTTTCCCCCCCGGGGCCCAGTTGGGCTTTCCCAAAGCCCCTCACACTGGCTGTGACACTGTTATTCAAATTTTGACATTCTCAAAGCCCATTCTGGGCTCAGTCTTTGGGATCCTCACTGTTTCTTTGTGGAACGATTTTTCCCTCTTTTGGGGCCAGGAGGACACAGACCTGGGAAAAATAGGACTAGAATTCTAGTCGCACCTCTAAGAGTTCTAGCTGTATTTCCTTGGGCAAATCACTTCACCTCTCTGAACTCCCATCCCTCTTCTGCACAGCAGGGCCAATATTAATGCCCCACTGTCCTCCTAGAGGCTCGGGGAGGGAAAGTCAGTTAAGGGACCCAAAAGTGTTTTGTAAACTTTAAAGTGCACGGCACCTGTAAGTGAATTTCCAGGCATCATGGTTGGAGACACAGGCTCTGGAGAGGGGAAGTAGTTCCTATTGTGTATTTTCAGTGGGTTTGGCTCCTGCTGCTACTGAGCAGGGTGCCCAGGCTCAGGTTGTGTTGGGTGGCACATGGGAAGCAAGGGCCAAATCCCGCCCCCCACGGTCTGAGCCGTGGCCCGCTTTCCCCATGGTTTCAGCAACACCGGTGGCGAGCAGATCAACCAGGTGGCCCTGGAGGCGTGGCGTGGCCGCCGGGAACGGGAGGAGATCCGCCTGCAGGAGCTGGAGCCTGTCATCTCCCAGGCTGTGCTGGACAACCCGCACCGTGAGTTCAGCGTGGGAGGCCTCCCCGCCCGGGGTAACTTCAGCAGGCCGAGGCTTCACACCCACAACCACTGGGCTGGGCCAGGTTCTCCCTGGGTCTGATGCGCGGCCCACTGACCCGGTACTTCTCAGCCCAGGCTTTGGCGCTCCTGGCTGTCATGCAACCTCCCTGAGCCCACCACAGACCCTTCCCATATTGCCTCTTCCTGCAGATGGCTTCTGGCGCTCAGGCATCATGGAAGAGCATCTCCTAGACGTGCTGGTGCCCTTCCTACCACTTCAGCGGCACCACGTGCGGCACTGCGTGCTCAACGAGCTGGCCCAGCTGGGCCTGGAGCCGAGGGAGGAGGTCCTCCAGGCTGTGCTGGATAGCACCACCTTCTTCCCTGAGGAAGAACAGCTCTTTTCCTCCAACGGATGCAAGACTGTGGCCTCCAGAATTGCTTTTGTCCTCTGACTCTCCAGATGGCGTCCTTGCCCTCTTCTCCCTGGCCAGGCTGTGCAGGAAAGCCCTGGGGCCCCTGCAGTAGGGCCCCTTTTCCTGAGCCTCCTGGAGAGCGAGACCCAGAGCCCAAAGTGGAGATGAGGAGGCATGCTGGCTAGGCCATGGGACAGAGGGCCCTGGCCTCTTAACTGGTCTGAGGGCCTCTTGACCTTTGCTTCCTTCCCTGGAGAAACCACTGGTGACCCCAGAACTTCAATGAGCCTTGCCCTTGCCCTCCAGCCTAAGCCTTCTTAAAATGTGAATTGTAACTCAGGGACTGTGGCTCATGGCTGCTCTCTCCCTCTTCGGTCGGTTACTCTTGGCCCCTTGCTCTGGCACCGTACTCTGAAGCCTCCATCCCACACCCCGTGTCCCGTACTGTAAAGCTGGGCTGAGACTTCTCAGTCTTCATGAACAGAGGGACTCAAGCTGCCACTTGGGCCTGGTTTTTAAAGTTTTTAATTTTATAAGAGAACAAATACAATAAACTTAGCCATGGGACCAGAAGAATGTTGGCTGAGGTATCTAATTGCTCTGGAAGGAGGCTGTTTTGCTGGGTTCCAGTGAGTGTGTGTGGGGGTTAGAATCTCTTCCATACCCAGCAAGAAGTGAGGGGGCTGAATGGCCCCCTTCAGGGAGCAGTGTAACTGCTGGGCCAGCCTTGATTTTTCTGGGGTTCTGGTCAGGCCCTAGGTGGTCTGGGGTTTTCTGAGATTTGGGCTCAGTCCCTAGGTGACCTCAGTCTTGCTGGAACCTGGGCTTGTGTTCTGGCTCCAGCTCTGGGCAGCCATGGTCTTGCTGGACCTTTGGCATTGGTCCTGAGTGGCCTCAGTGTTGCTGGGGCTCCAACTTGGATCATAGAAATCCTTGGTCTTGCTAGAACTTCGGATCAGTCCCCCGCTCCGGCCATGGGTGGCAGCCTTACTGGGTTCCCAACTCCGGCAATGGGCAGCCTTGATCTTTCTAAGCCTCTTCCTTGGGCCCTGAGTGGCCTTGGTCTTGTTAGGCTTTTGTCTTGGGCCTTGGGTAGCCTCAGTCTGGCTGGGCCTCCAGCTCTGGCCCTGGGTGGCCTCAGTCTGGCTGGAACTCTGGCTCTGGCCCTGGGCAGCCTTCATCTTGCTTGGTCTCCAGCTCTGGCTATGGGCGGCCTCCGTCCTGCTGGGCCTCCAGCTCTGGCCCTGGGCAGCCTCCACCTTGCTGGGCCTCTGGCTCTGGTCCTGGGCGGCCTCTGTCCTGCTGGGCCTCCGGCTCTGGCCCTGGGCGGCCTCCACCTTGCTGGGCCTCCGGCTCTGGCCCTGGG
>NC_058415.1:85826914-85856185 GCF_002201575.2 Neomonachus schauinslandi | reverse complement strand
CGGCCTCTGTCCTGCTGGGCCTCCGGCTCTGGCCCTGGGTGGCCTTGGTCCTGCTGGGCCTCCGGCTCTGGCCCTGGGCAGCCTCCACCTTGCTGGGCCTCCGGCTCTGGCCCTGGGTGGCTTTGGTCCTGCTGGGGCTCTGGCTGTGGCCCTGGGTGGCCTTGGTTTTTCTGGGGCTGTGGCTCAAGCTTAGGTGTTCTCTGTTCTCCAGCAGGTCTGAGGATTGAGTCTTCAGCAGTGGGGAGTCAGAGGATGTCACAGCAGTGGCTGAGGTGCTCTTGTATTCCTGGCAGATAGTGGACGTCTCTGTCTCTGAGGTGGACATGGTCCTGACTGGGAAGGATGAACCAAGAGCATCCGTTAAGCTGCCCTGCTCAGACAGCTCCAGGAGAAGGAGGTGTTGGCCTCACCCTTGCCTCTATTCCAGAGGCCTTGCACGGCCAAGGGGAGGGTCTGCCAGATGATGCCAGCCCAGCGCTCCTCGGCAACCCGAGCCCTGCAGGTGGGCCCGGGCTGTGGGATAAATGGGAGACACTGAGGGCTCACCATGCCCCGTTCAAAGTGAGGATTCTTCCTCCTGCTCTACAATCACAGAACTAGAAGTAGCAGAGCCCAAATGCACATGCAGGCCAAGGAGTCTCTGACCCCTGACTTCTGCCTAATCTGCTGCTTTGGCTTACTCAGGCCTAGCGAGAGTATTGGGGACTTACAGCCAAAGACGGAGCCTGAAGAGGTCTGGTCGAGGTAGCTGTCGGACAGGGACCTCATCCTGTTGGGTGCAGGCTCCCACTGCTCCTCCTAGGGCAGAAGATAGGTGGGGCCGTTGCAGGCCATGGGAGGCCCTGGGCCAGCGGCTCAGCTCTGGAAGGAAGGCCAGCAGCCCAGAGCTCCTCAGGGGGCCCAGCTGGGGCTGGGCAGCACGAGAGGTGAAGACTGGACAGGAAGGGGAGTGGTCGGACTCGACCGGCAGGGCACTGTGAGAAATTCCGGCAGTGTTCAAGAGGCTGCTTGGGCCTCAGGTCTGCCGTCTGCAAAATGCAAATTAGTTTGAATGTGGGACAGTCCTCTGTAAACTGTAAAGTGCTGTACCCTGGGGAATGGCTAGTGAAGAACTGAGCTTTTTATGCTTACCATTCTATCCCATTTCGTCCTCCCACATATCTGGGAGGGAACTACCATTTTTACCATTTCACGGACCAGAAACCAAGGCTCCAGGAGCCTAAGCAGCCTGCCCTCGACACAGCAAAGAAGCAGAGGAGCAGAGTTGAATCCAGGCCTGCGGGACTCCACAGCCCAGCTCTTAGCTGCTGGCCGCCTCAGGCCCACTCACGCCTGCGGGCAGTGGGGGGTATGTGGAAGCGGGGAGGGGGCAGGCAGAGTCCCAGTAACCAGCAGGCGCCAGCCCCACATCTCCCCAAAGGAGGGAGCTCACAATGACCTCAGGGCAGAAAGTTTTGTATTTTGTGTTCCAGTGTGAGCTAGAGAACTGTAGCGCTAGCCTTTGTCATTTACAGCAAGGGATGCTGGTCTTCCATTTACTTCATTTTCATAAAGTTTCCTTTGAACACAAAGGTACTTGCTGTCCGTCAGCAATTGAGTGGGCAGATCGTGGGACTTTCACAGGATGGAATTCTCAACCAGTGATAAGAACAAGCAGTCAACTTAGATACATCTCACAAACATGCTTAGCGAAGGGAGTCCCCAGACAAGCGGGCACACCGTATTTGCCCACTGATGTGAAGAAACATGCACGTTCAGTTGTGATGTTAAGGATCAGGACAGCCTTGGGGGTGCACTGGGCTAAGGGAGGGGGCATGAGGGTCTTTTGGGGAGCTGGGAGTGTGTTCTTTCGATAGGTAATGGCGTCATGTGTGTACTCAGTTTGTGAAAATTCACCAGCTCACTATTGATCTGTGTGCTTTTCTATATTTATGTGACATTCAATAAAAAGTTCTTAGAGACGGATTTAAGAATTAAGAAAATCCTGGCACAATGGCCAGTGCACACAGAATTTATGAAGGTGAGTGTGGCAAGGTGTGGGGAGGCCTCTCTATGAGGAGTCCACATCCTCTTGCCCTTCCTCAGGGGTACTCCTTATTGATACCATCCCCACCTCACAGCAGAAGGACCCCAGCCCAAGTCACACAGAGTGGTGGCAGAACCAGGCCTGGATGCCAGCCTCTAGCCAGTCTGCCTCCCTCAGCCCTGGCTTGGGCTACGCTCTACCCCAGACCTCAAGGGCTGTAGGCCCCAGCATGTGGCCCACTCACCTCTTCCTCCTCGTGGAGGGCCTCAGCTTCGTTTGCACCTGCTGGCTCTCCTGTCAGGGTCTGGGGAGTGGCCTGGAGCTCTTCAGAGTTCCCCAACAAAGGCTTCCACCAGAACTGCAGGGCCCGCGCCTTCTCGCGCTCTCTTTCCCGCTGTCTGAGCTGCCTGCCAAGCCATGGCCCCAAAGTGCTGGGTAAGCCCCCCTGACTCGGCCCACCATCCCCAGGGTCCCGAGAGTGGCCTGAGGAGGCAGCAGGAGCAGGAGGAGCCTTGATGCCCAGCCATTTCCCACTCCTGGTCCGTGGCCCCCACTTGAGGAACTTGCCCCACGATGCCTCGAGGGATGCCAGCTTGCAGGCTGCTCTCCAACACCCGATTCAACTGCAGCCTGGCCAGGTTGGCCACCTGGCTGCAGAGCACCTCCTCCACCGACATGCCCGGGAAGAGGCTGGCCATCAGTGGGAGCACCTGCCACGAAAGAGCCAGGTGTGGGCCAGGGCAGGGGGCAGACGGTGTGGTGCTGCCCTGCCCTCGCAGAGCCCTTCTCAGGGCTGACGTGGGAAGGGTTTACTAGTTCCTGATTTTACAGGGCCAGACCTCCTTGCCCCAGAACTGGGAGGAGCCCGCCAGGAGGCCCACCGGGAGGGGGCGCCCTGACTAGGCCAGCCGTGGGTGTCCCAACCGGCTTCTGCGGGTCTGATGTCTAAGCATGTGCCCTGGGGCAAGGGTACGGACTTCTCTGAGCTCTACCCTCCTCACCTGCAAATTGTGGGGGTGGGGGTGGGGGGATAATGTTAGCAGTCCCGTGGGGTGCTGAAGAGGGGTAAACAGAGCAACGCCAGCTGAAGTGGTTGGAACAGTACCTGGCACGGCCTGGCATCGGCAGCTGTTAGTTTTGCTAGGAAACCAGAGCTCTTTTAGGAACAGGGAGTATCTTTAGGCAACCACATGTATTGACTCTGGAGCCTGCCCCCCTGGCCCAGCAGGAACGTACCTTGGGTTGCTTGGGGCTGAGGAGCAGGACAGTGGCAACATCCAGGCGGGCCCCCAAAATGTTCTGCAGGAGCTGCCGGGTCCTGGCACGGTGCAGGTAGTACTGGGCCTTCTGGGGGTTGTGCCGGATGGCCACTGAGAAGTGGCTATCCGCCTTATGGAACTGCCTGCGGGACACAGTGGGCCACAGGCTGTCGTGCGCTGGGCCCCAGGGAGGGACATGGTGGCTCCTGGGCCCCACTGGGGAGTATGGGATAAATCAGGCTGGTCTCTGCTGCCCCACCTCCACCATGCCCCTCTGCTCTTCTTCTGCCAGCTACCCCTTTTTTTTTTTTTAAAGATTTTATTTTATTTATTTGACAGAACGCAAGAGAGGGAACACAAGCAGGGCGAGTGGGAGAGGGAGAAGCAGGCTTCCCGCGGAGCAGGGAGCCCGACGCGGGGCTCGATCCCAGGACCCTGGGATCATGACCTGAGTCGAAGGCAGACGCTTAACGACCGAGCCACCCAGGCGCCCCTGCTGTATGAGACCATATAGTAGCTACACACTTAACGGCCCCAACACTTATGCTAGTACAAGACCCCAGTGTAAGTGAATGTTTTTAATATCCTGGAGTAAGGAGGGCCTTTCAAGAATCTCACAAACCCAGCAGCTAAAAATGAGAAAATTAATTTGACTATGATTAAATCCCAAGTTACTGAGTAGCAAAACCACCACAAAGGAAAGCAATAAATAGGGGAAATATATTTTCCCATAGAAGGCAGACAATAAGCTAAGTTTCCTAGCCTACAAAGAACTCCTGTAACAACAACAACAAAAAGTTTTAATGAGCAATTTATTATTTTTTTAAAAATCTTATTTATTTAAGTAGGCTCTAAGCCGAGTGTGGGGCTTGAACTCATGACCCCGAGATCAAGAGCTGCACGCTCTACTGACTGAGCCAGCCAGGCGCCCCTTCGTGAGCAATTTAACAGCAAAACGGGCAAAAGGTTTGGGCCAGCCATAATGACCAACAAACACAAAAAAGATGCTGGACCGCACTAGCAATTTAAGCACGCAACATAAATCAACTGCGAGAGAGCATTTTTTTGCCTACTAGATTTGCAGAGTTGAAAACAGTCTTCACGGGGCGCCTGGGTGACTCAGTCGGTTAAGCGGCTGCCTTCGGCTCAGGTCATGATCCCAGGGTCCTGGGATCGAGCCCCACATCAGGCTCCCTGCTCAGCAGGGAGCCTGCTTCTCCCTCTCTCTCCCTCTGTGCACGTGCGCTCTCTCTCTCTCTCTCTCAAAAAAAAAAAAAAAAGAAAACAGTCTTCACACCCTGCACTGTGGAGGTTTGGGCAAACCAAGACTCTCCTTTCCCGGAGGAAGTTCATAGTGGCTCACTGTTTGTGGAGAACAACTGGATATTATTATGTTTTCAAATGTTAAATGTTCACACCGTTTAACAACAGTTTAGCTCCTAGCAATCTAATTATGGCATTACTAGTATAATGCATGAAAATGTGCGTCCTGCATGCTCATCACATAATAATAAAAAACAGAAAACAGCCCAATTAGTCATCAGTAGAGGGTTACCTAAGAAATGAGTTGTACTTCCATAGAATGGAATACTATGCAAATAATAAGAGAGAATGAGGTAGTCCTATATATATAATGACATTGGAAGTTAAAAAGCAAGTCAAAAAACAGTTTAGCATGACTTTAACTTTTGTAAACTGATAATAATTGTTAATATATGTATAGGAAACAATCTGGAGGGACCTTTACCAAACCTATGGGGGGGTTGGTGTTGGGAGACATATTAGAAGGAACGTTCAGGTTCTGAATTATGCATCATTACCAAACACTTCAGTTTTTTATAAAAAGCACAATTACCATAACAATATTCAGAAAAAAGTGAAGAATTTTTCACGAAAACTTGAAAACTAAAACCGTTATTTAGGAGACATACCTGGGAGAGCAGAGGATCTTGACCCAGGGGTCCCAGCAGGCGGCTCCATGCCAGCACCCCCACCCCACCCCCGGGGACCACCCACAGCCCGCACCTGCTCCTCTGCTCGCAGAAGCCCATCCTCTCCTGCAGTAGGCCCATGCGCAGGTTGGCGCCCTCGTCCTGCGGGCTCAGCGCCAGTGCCTGCTGGTAGTCCGCCTCCGCAAAAATCAGGTTGCCCAGCTGGAAGAAGCAATCTAGGGCCCCGGGGGATGGATGCAGGGGCTGAGCAGGCCCCCGACCCCAGTGCCCAGGAGCCTCAGCCCAGCCTGCTCCACCCTCTGGGGGATCCTAGACCGGTGGCTGTGAACTCCCGAACTCCCACTCCCGTGGGTGGTAGAGGGTGCCTGCCAAGGTTTTCCGTGCCTCGGGCACCTTTCCCCAGCCGCCTGATTCTGAGCATTTTGAAGAGACTGTAGCCAGTTTGTCTAAGGCAACACTTCGCAGAATGTGTCCCCAGATCCCTGAAGCTCTTTCCCTCCTCCCTCCCTCAAGGGCGCCTTAGAGGGGCCAGGGGCAGCCCGTGCTCACCGCCCCGGTTGATGTAGAGGCCCTTCTCCTGCTGCTCGTCCTTGAGGGCCTTGTTGAGCAGTAGCACGCCCTCCTCGTGGGCACCGTGCTGGTAGCAGTGCACGGCGAAGTCATTGTAGGTCAGCAACAGCTGCCGCTGAGCCTGCCGCACCATGCCCTCCTGGCTCTCACTCATCATGTCCAGCGCCTTCAGGAAGTCCTCCACGGCGGCATCAAACTCCTGGAGCCGGCGGTACACGGTGCCCCTGTGGGGGAGGGACATGAAGGCCAAGGCACCCCTACCCACTGGGGCGGCCGGCCAGGACGTTGGCCACTCTGGGCCTTCTGACCTGGGCTGGTGGCGTGAAGGCCCTCTCTTCACGCGCTGGTTTGGGTGTGGGGCCGGCTCTGGATTACTACTCGGATAGCCTGCTGGTCATGGGTAGTTTTGCTTTACCCAAAAATAGCTTCCATCTTTCTTTTTAGGAAGTAGGGTGCATGCATACCAACCTCTACACTAAGGCCTTTTTGTACCTGGGACAGATGTTTTACCCCACTGTTTATATGAGAAAACCTAGACTCAAGAAAGGTACATGGCCCCAAATCATGTAATAAGTCCTGGGCAAGGGGTAGATTCAAACCCAAGCCTTGGCCACTGAGCTGGGCTGAGCCTCCCTGCATGAATGCTCAGCAGGCTTGGGGGTCCAGGATTCCCAGGTGAACTAAGGTGGCTGCCTGCCCCTCCTCCAAGGGCAATAGCAGCTAAGACCTCTCCCTGGCTTTGACCCTAATGGGGAGTAGGGAAAGATTATTAGAGGCTACTTGGGGAAACTGAAGCCTGGGGAGGATCAAGTCCTCTTCTGAGACCATACAGCAGGACCCAAGATGGGTACCTCCCCACACAGTACCGGAAGAGGAAGAGGCTAGGGTCCAGAGGGTTGTTCTCGATGGCACAGTTGATGCGCTGCAGAGCATGCTGCAGCTTGCCCTGCACAGCTAGGATCCCAGCATCCTGACGCGCCTTCTGGGCTTGGTCCACCATCATCTGGAGCAGCACCTTGGCCTGTGGGTGCTTGGGATCCAACAGCAAGGCGCTGTGCAGGTCTCGGTAGCAGAGGCTGGGCTGCAGGGGGCCAAGGATGGCATCAGAGTGGTAGGCTAAGCCGAGCTCTGCTCTGTCCCATGGAGAGGCACACCTCCAGACCATGTCACCCACCCTTGATGTCCCTGCATTGCTGTGCCACCTTTTTTGCCTCATGAAAGCAGCAGGGAGCATTATGAGAAAATCCCATCCCAGGCCCCATCCCTGCTGGTCCCTTTCCAGATGTGACCTCAGGAGAGCCAAGTCAGCTTGGGTGGTTTCTGCTGTAGAATGGTGTTGCAGATGCCTCCTCCATGTAGGACTTCTTCTTTTTCTTTTAAAGATTTTTTTTTTTTAATTTATTTGAGACAGAACGAGAGAGAGAGAGAGCAGGAGAGGGGGGAGGGTCAGAGGGAGAAGCAGACTCCCTGCCGAGCAGGGAGCCCGACGCGGGACTCGATCCAGGGACTCGAGGATCATGACCTGAGCCGAAGGCAGTCGCTCAACCAACTGAGCCACCCAGGCGCCCCTGTAGGACTTCTTCTAAGCTCACTCAAGGTGGGCGGAAGGTGTGTCCTCCTGACCATGATTGTCACATCCTCCCTATCCTCCCATGCATATGTCCTTCCCAACTCCCCTGACCTTTAAGCCCAAGACAACTCTGACAACAGATGCAGGCCTGGGCCTGAGCAGAAAACATCCCCAGGCAAATACCTTCCACTGGGTGAACAAGTCTGTCAGTCAGTCAACAAACAGTTTTAGCAAGCATCCTGTGTCCTGTAGGGTAATGGGTTGGACGGTGAGCAGGGCAAACAGTGTGGACACCAGTTGTGAGTGGAAGTCAGGAGGGGGAAGATGGCAGAGGCTCGGGACAGGGCTTTGGAGTAGGTGGGCTTGGGTTCAAGGGCAGCACCACACAGAACTGGCTGTGTGACCTTGGGCAAGTCACCCAGGCCCTCTGGACCCATTTCCTCATCTGTGAAAAGAGGACAATGGGTTGTATCTACTCAAATGATTACCTCAAGCCATAAAGACAAGCATGAGTCAAGTGCTTAGAACGTGCCTATGCATTACAGGGGCTGAGGTGGCAGGAGGGGCCAAACTCCCACAGTCAATAATTACCAATAATTACTAGTCTCCTACCTTGGAAGGAGACTCTCACTGACTCACTGTGGGGGCCCAGAAGCCCAGCCCCCAGCATAGGGAGGCTCAAGTTTCCAGCTACCCCCAGGATGCACCACCTGGTGACTGAGGTGAACCCGCCCACCCGAGTCTCCCCCTGAGTTTCCCAGCTCCCATGCACCAGCCCAAGCCTGAACACCAGGCATTGTTCCGGATCCCTCCCTTTCCCTCATGCCCTCCCCCATCCGTCTCTGCTCCTGACTTCCAGAGGACTGTGGGACCAGCCCCTTTCTGGCCACCCTCACGGCCATCCTCGCCTCCACCCTCCTCTCTGGCTGGACGGCACCCAGGCTCCTGGCCTCCAGTCTTGCCCCTCCAGCCCAGACTCCCCCTGGCAGCCACAGGATCTTTCTAAAGCCCACTGCCCCAGAGAGCAACCCTTTGGAGGCCCCAGGAAGAAGTCAGGGGCCTCCTCGGTTCACAAAACCCTACCTGATGGCCTCTCATACCTGCAGTCCCTCCTCTCTTGTGACCCCAAGTCTCCCTTGTCCCCACACTGTTCCCTGTACTTTCTGGCTCCAAGCCCGGACAGTGAGGCAAATAAGGAGAGACAGGAAAGGAGGAGGAAGGGCCACCTTATCTAACGGATCCTTGGGTGCCCCCATGCTGTGCTGCTTCCTGCACTTGTGAAATCATCCTCTGTGCAATGATCTGCTCAAGGACATCTCTCTTGGGCTCTAACTCCCATGGGGGCGGGATGGCACAGGTTTCTCACCTTGTGGCTTCTGCGGGCCGACACAGGCCTGGCACAGAGCTAGAGCTGAGTGATAGCAGGACAACTATGCTGAGTGGCCAACGAAGGTCCCCGCCACACCGGCGGCCTGATGGCCTTCCTTAATCTCAGAGTATGCTGGGGGCATCCACAGAGGGGAAGGGCCATCCCCGCCCCGCCCTCCCCACTCTACCTTCTGGAAGAAGTTGTAGAGCCTGGCCCGGAGGATGAAGACATCGGCATTGGTCGTGCCAAGCTTCACCTCCTTGGCGATGAGCGAGAGGCAGTCCTGATGCTGTTCAAGGGCCAGGAGACAGGCCATGCTGAGAAGAGAGGGCAGATGTTCTGTCTGCAGGGCGAGAGGGGCAGGAAGGGGCTGCAGGGAGAACACGGCCGCATGCCTGGTGCTCACCATCGGTAACGGAAGCTGGCTTTCTCAGGCTGGAGCACAGAGGCTTGCGAGAAGACCCTCAGGGCTTCTGCGAAGGCACGTTGCTCAAACAGGCACTGGCCCTGGGGACACAGTGGGCAGTCCCTTCTGCTTGTGACTCTGGCCCAGCAGCACCCACTAGCTACAGGGGGCACCCACTGGGGCAGGAGGGGAGAGAGACAAGAGCCAGGGACACAGCCCTATAGATCTGGGAGAAAATTTAGGGGACAGAGACATAGAGATGGAGAGAAGGTGACAGAGATGGAGAGAGATACAGAGCGAGGGAGAGACAGCAGAGATAGAATTATACAGTTGGCAAGATGGCAATACAGAAACAGGAACAGAAACAGAAAACCTTGGACTTTGTTGGTATTTTGTGGTTCAGTAATTTTATTTTGAATTGTAAATGGGGGATGCTATTACCTTTTTAGTGCTTAGAGCTTCTAGATGCTAGGTTTGTGTGGTCCAGGACAGCAGCCACTCACTTCATGTGGCTATACAAATTTAAATTAATTAATTAAATAAAATTTAAAAATCAGTTCCTCACTCACACTTACTATATTTCAAGGGCTCGGCAGTTCCACGTGGCTAATGGCTACCAGATTGGACAGTGCAGAGTAGACCACTATCATCGCTGCAGAAAGTTCTATTGGGCAATGCTGCAGAACTTTATCCAGCCCTGGTGGTAAACCATCTCTGGAGGTAGGAGAGGTCATGAGAGGGGCAGCAGGTGCAGACTCAGACATGGGGACAAGAAGGTCCCTAGAGAGACAGAGCTGGTCCCAGGAGCAAGGAAAACCCCCCACAGCTGGAGGGAGAGCCAACTGGCTTGGGTGTGAGGTGGACATGGCGGGTGGGCCTGCAGCAGCCCAGGGCACCTGCAGGTAAAGGACCAAGGTAAGCCGCTCCAGGTACTTGGTGTTCTCTGGCTGGAAGGAGTAGGCCCTTCGCAGGTTCTGGGCAGCCGAGGAGAAGTCACAGAGTTGGATGTAGGCCTCAGCTCGTAAAGCGTAAAAGTCTACCTGAGGAAGAGGGGACCCAGGCTGCTGTCCCCTCTCCACCGTCTGCTGAGGCCTGATGCTCAATGATCACAACGGACTTGGTGACCCCGAGAGGAGGAGCCTGGCAGGCAGGACAGTGAGGGCAGTGTCAGCAACCACCTGTACCCACCCCCTCACCAGGTGGGAGTCCAGGTGGAGGGCACGGGAAAAGAAGAGCACGGCCATCTCCCAGTCCTCTTTCTCCAAGCACTGCAGGCCTTGGTGGTAGCTGTAGGGGCAGGGGGGCACAGGCAGAGGGGCTGGCCCTGACTTTGACCAACCCAGGGCATACAGCTGTGACCACGGGAGTGGGTTGGGAGGAGGGGGGACGTGGGCGGAGAGACAGGGTGGGGCCGGTAGACAGAGACCCAGGGAGAGGAGCCTGGTATTCCTGGAGCTCATCCCGGCCAGCAGCCTTTCATCTGCTGAGGCAGAAGAGCCCTATTATACAGCTGAGTTCACTGAAGCCCAGAGAGGGAGAGTAACTGACCCAAGGCTGTAGGGCACGCCACTCGCTGTGCAGGGTAGGAACCTGGGACCCTGGGACAAGGTAGTGACTCACTACTCCCTGACTTTGAGGGGCACTGTTAATCCCGTGACCTTCGGTTTTACATCATCCAAGTTCTGGAACACCTGGCTGCTCCCAAAGATGCGCTGTAGGGTTCCCTTTGGGACTGGAAACACCCATGGCTTTGGGATGGCCTTTGATTGAGCCGGGTCAAGCTCCAGAGCATCCTAGAACCAAGGGACAGCAAGCTGGGGCAGGCCTCAGAGAGGACCCCCGCCCCTCTTACACACTCTCCTCAGGTGTTTTACAGGATGGACGAGGGCTGGAAACGAGGCTGGCAGGAGGCACAATTTGGGTTCTGGTGGCAGTCCCATTCCCCTAGGGATGTTCCAACTTTTCTCTCTTCAGTTCTGCCTCTCTCCCTCTCCTTTGGTCAAGGTCAGGGGCCAGAGTTCTTACACTCACACTGCACTCTGCTCTCCTTCTGGCCCCCCATCAGCTTCACCTCTAGTTGCAAAACTCCCAAAACTCTAATGTCTCCAGCTCAGGCCCTACCCCAAACTGCAGGCCCAGGAGGTCCCGCAGCCCTTTGCATATCCTGTGGGACCCTCATGCCCAGCAGGGCAAGTTGAACACCTCACCTGACTTCTGCCCCAGGCTTTCCCACCTTGGTGACTCCACCTTTTCAGCCAGTCACCTCTGTCTTATCAGTCCTCATGTCCTGTCTGTCCCACTTCCTAAAGATCTCTTAGATCCCTTCTCTTCTCTCATCCTCTCGTCTGGGCCAATGCCCTCTCTGCCGGGACGCCAGCTCCGGCCAACTCTCGACCTCCCCAACCGCTCATACGTCTCAAGCCCTCACTTCTCGGCACTGCGGCCAGGGACTTTCCTGAATCACACAACTTATCCTGCCTCTCCTGTACTTGAAACCTTTCCTGCGAACTCCGCCTCGGCCTCTTCTCTCCTGACCCTCTCCCGCACCTCTCTGGAGTTTGTCATGAATTCCCCTCCGAAGGGAGGACCTCTCGAGGCCCACTCCGGACGTTGCCAGGCACCATCTCCCGGACGCCCACAGGCTCCGCCCCCTCAGGCCACGCCTCCGGAATCCAAGGGTTGTTAGAGCCGGAAGGAGGTTAGCAAACTTATCAGCCGGGAAGGCTGAGGCTACGTCAGGGAGAGGACTTGCAAGGTTTCCGCAGCGTTGCAGGGCCACAGCAGGGGCCAGAACAAGGCTCCCTCCTCCCAACCGGAGGTCACATAAGGGCTCCGCGAGTTCACAACAAACTCCACAGAAACACCGTGAGGCGGCGCCGCGGAACTAGCTGAGGCGCCAGTCAACGCCACCGCCCCGCCACTTCCGCCCCTTAGAAGCCCGGCCCGCCCGGGATTGGACACTGGGGACAGTTGGCCACCGCGATTGGTCGAGGGCTGATAACGTCAGGGGGCGGGGCCGAGAACGTGAATTGAAGTAGCATGCCGCCGCTCGGCCGCCTGAGAGCGACGCTGTGGCTGAGTCGGACAATGAGCCTGGGCGTTTTGGAACCCCGGCCGCCGGGGAAGCGGTGGCTGGTGAGTAGAGTGGGGGTCGGCGGCCTAGGGGCTCCTGGGCCCTAACTAGCTCCTCTTCTGCCATTGTCTCCGGACAACATTCCCCAAATTCCTTGTCTCGGTTTTCTTATCTAGAAAATGGGTCCAATATTCTGACGGACCCTAAACTTCTGTGAACTCTGCTCGGACCGCTCAGTTCGCGGGGCCCTCAGCCTTCTGGAGTCTCCGGGGTTTCTGGGCCCCCTTCTTCGCGCCCCTTCCCCACTCTACCCTGCCCTCCATTTTCCTTTCTCTGGCTTGGGTCCTAGGGGGCGCTCTGAGGTGGAGGGTGGCGAGAAATGTCGGGCCTCAGTTTCCCTGGTGCCGCCCGCAGGTGGCCGGCCTGGGGAACCCTGGACTGCCCGGCACGCGGCACAGCGTGGGCTTGGCGGTGCTGGGGCAGCTGGCGCAGCGGCTCGGTGTGGCGGACGGCTGGGCGCGCGACCGGCGCTGCGCCGCCGACCTCGCCCTGGCCGCGCTCGGGGATGCCCAGCTGGTCCTGCTTCGGCCGCGGCGCCTCATGAACGCCAACGGGCGCAGCGTGGCCCGGGCGGGTGAGTTGAGGGCACCCGAGGAGGCCGGCCGGGAGGGCGCCGGGGCCAGAGACGGGGTTCTGGGCGGCGGCAGATCTGTTCACCTCCAGGTGCCTGTTGAGCTCCAATTGCTGCATAGGGTACTTGTAGGAATCTCAGCTTCTTTACAAGTGAAATGGGGTTAATTGCGGTCCCTCCTCATGAGAGCTGTGAATCGGGACCACCCCCCTGGGCTGATGGGCAGTAACCAGGGCCACTGTTGTCTGTGCCCAGCGGAGCTCTTTGGGCTGACTGCTGAGGAGGTCTACCTGGTGCACGATGAACTGGACAAGCCCCTGGGGAAACTGGCTCTGAAGCTTGGGGGAAGCTCCAGGTGAGGTCCTAAGCAGGTCAGGGGGGGCTAGGGAGGAGCCTCCCAGTTGGAGTAGGATACCAGTGCCCATCCCAGTCTCGGCAGGGAATAAGGGTGCTCTGACCCTGGCGGGGGCTGGGAGGGGTGAGGGGTGCTGATCCAGGGAAGCGCTAATTGCCCCTTCCATATCCCTTTGAAGGGGCCACAACGGAGTCCGTTCCTGCATTACCTGTCTCAACTCCAATGTGAGTCTGCCCCTGTGTCCTGCGCTGGGTCTGGTGGGCCAACAAGGGGCCCCCGACACTCCTTATCAAAGCTCTCTGGGCCCCTCTGACCCCCACAGGCAATGCCGAGGCTGCGGGTGGGCATCGGGCGCCCGACACACCCTGACACGGTGCAGGCCCACGTGCTAGGCTGTTTCTCCGCCGCTGAACAGGAGCTGCTGCCTCCATTGCTGGAGCGAGCTACCGACCTGCTCCTCGACCACATCCGTGAGCGAAGCCAGCGCCCCCCGTCGGGCCTTGCCATCAGTGGACACGTGTCTGCCTGACCACCATGCCCACGCACCCAGCCACATCCACAGAGGTGTCATGACAACTTGTGGTATCTACTTTTTATAGAACTCTTCTCTGGGCTGCCCCAGGCTGCCTGTGAATTAAAGAGGGGACTGTTGCCATGGTGGTCCACTTCTGGAATGGGGATTGGTCTTCTCTCTGTGTCTTACTTGGAAAGTAGAGAAACTTCAGGAAGACTAAACTTTTTGAACCTTTTTAGAGAACCAGAGGTGTGGATCTGTAAGATTAAAGATGCGCCTTGAAGCTGAGGCCTCCTCAGGGGATTCCCTCCTTTCCCCTGCCAGCGGAGGAGGGGCCAACAGGGTCCAGCATGCCCCCTTCCCAGGCGATGTGTGGACATGCCTTAGCCCACTGAGGCCTTGCCACACTTTTCTTTGGCCCATTTTACAGATGGAGAAATGCAGGCTTAGCGAGCTAGGCACAGCCCCCAGGCCTTAGAGCTGCAGTGTGGCAGAGCGGGATCTGTACTCTGGGTTGGCTGCTGTCTTGCCGTCCCTGGGACCCCTGGCACTCTCACCTCAGGGCAGCTGTGCACTTGGAAGGTTCCCACACGGGTGGTGTGTGAGAGCAGCCTGAGGTCCTCAGGGTTGGGTGGGATGTGGGCCCGTCGAGGCACCAGGCCCAGGTCCCCCGGCTGGTAGGGTGTGATGCTGGATAGCTGCTGGGGCAGAGACCCCATCCTGGGGGGCTGGGTGCTGGGCTGGCTGTGGAGAGGGCGCTGGCATCACCACCTCCATTTCATAGTTAAGGAGGCTGAGGGTCAGAGAGGCTTTGGGGAGCCAGGTTTCTGGTGGCCTAGGGTCAGCCGAGAAGAGCCCTTGGACAAGTTCCCACAGCTGCCTCCTCTGAAGTCATACAGGGTCACTCACTTACCTCTCCTTGGGTGGGCCATGGGGCTGGCTCTTCCGACGGGGACACACAGCCAGCTGGGGGCTAAGGACCAGGGCTGAGCTGAGCATGGTCAGCAGCTGCTGCAGCATCTCCTTGAGCTGTAGCTGGAACACTACATCAAAGTTGCCGCCCTCCTCATCGGATTGCATCTGCCGGTGGGGGTGGGCCCATGGGGATCAGGCCCAGAGTGGCCCCAACACCCACCTCTGGGAAACTCCAATCCCAGTGCCCGTTTTCTCCAAGTGTACCCTGGCTGTGATGGGATACCCATTCTGCAACTGGGAAGCCTGAGGCATGAGGTCTTTCAGGGCCTCAGAGAGGGACTCCAGCAATTTTGAGACCTTCAAGGGATCTTTGCTGGATCAGGAAAGGACAGACTTGCCGGGAGTCTCTCAGAGGAAAGGTGGGGCCTCTGGCCCTGGCCCAGCCCCTCCCGGTGTCTCCAAGCAGTGTCTGACATTGGCCCACTCCCCCCGCCCCTGACTTTTACCCACTTCCTGTCACCTGTAGAATGTCCTGTAGGAAGGAGGTGGCTTGGGCCAGGGCTGTCTCCAGACTTGCCCGAACCTTCTGCTCTTCGGTCAGCTCCCGCTGTAGCCTTTGTGCCTTAGCCTGCTGCCTCTCCAGCTGCAGGTTCAGCTGGTCTCTCTGACTCCTGGACCCAGGACCGGGATGAGTCAGCCCCCTCCCTGTGCTAGGCGGTTGATCTCTAGCCCACAGGGGCCCTCATCCAGCCCCGGGCTTTAGCCTGTTTGGCAAAGCCTCAAGACCCCTAGAGAAAGGGGAAGCCACTGGCCTATGTCATGTCATGTGGCCCAAAAGAGAGGGCCTCAACCCCCCTCCCCCCCACTTGCCGCCACTGCTCGCCCCTTTGTGGGCCCCACCTCAGTGCCTGGTGGTCGTGCTGTAGCTGCCCGAGGCTCTGCTCCAGTTGGCTCAGCCGGAGGCACAGCCGCTCGGCCTCCGCCCTGCCCTGCTGCTGCTCGCGGCACTTCTCGGTCAGCATGAGGATGACCTGCGGGTGCGGGCAGGTGGCCATGCCCTGGGCCCACCGTGGGCGCTCAGCCAGCCCTGCTCCCCCAGCTCCGGACTCAACCAGAGCTCACCCCTTTGTACAGAGAAGCCAGCCAAGGTCCTGGGGGCCCAGCACCGTGTCTGGTCAGAGCCCCCGGTTGCCCAGGGGTGGGTTCCGCTTCAGTTAGTTATAAGGGGCTTTAGATCAAATAAAACCAGAGGTGCACCCAGCACCCAGGAGCCCCCACAAAGGGCTGTGTCCCCTCACTGCTGCCTCCCTCATGACTTGGCTCCAGCCTGGGATCCAACCCTGCCAGGCTGTGTTTGCCCTGAAGCGGCACCCCTAGGGTTCCCTCCTGCTCTATGTGCCAAATGCCCCGTGACGAGGGCTTGGCGGGCACACCTTATGGTGGCCTCTGCTATGCCTGGCCATGACCTTCTGGGTGTTCTCCAACAGATCCAGCTGTTTGCATAGCTTGTCCTGGGTGTCCTTGAGCTGCTCATTCTCCTGCAGCAGCTGCATGCCTTGCTGGGATATCTTCGACAGCTGCAGGGTGACCGTATTGTTCTCCATGATGGCGCGCTTTGTCGTGTCCCACATCTGGTTAGTGGCCACTTTACGGAACTCGGTGGCCACCAAGTTCACACGCTGGATGATCTCCTTCCTCAGTCTAGTCAGTATGGGTGGGAAGGAGGGGGCATCAGGCAAGTGGGCACATGCACTGCCCTCCCATGTGGGGTTCCCCAGAAGGCTGAGGGCCACCACTATGCTCTATTTCCCAGGAGGAGCGGGGATTCAGGCAAGAGGCTTTTCACGGCAGACCCTTTGTACCTCTGGCATTTTGAACCATATCAGTATGTATTATTGTTACCTATTAAGTAAATATAATTTTTAAGTCACAAAAAGTGGCAAAAGGAAGTCCCAAGGATTTAGTAATGCCGGTGTAAGGGCTAGAGCTGGGAGCTTATCTATTTTCTCCTACCCTCTACAAATCACCAGCCAGGCTGGGGAGTCCGTGAGCTAATGCAGTCCCCGCAGTTAGAAGCGGAGGCTGTTGGAGACTTGAGGACTGAACTGTGCTTCACCCCAGCACCCAAACTGCCCACCTGTCCTTGTCCAGCACGGACTTCTTCTCTAGGTTGTACACGTAATCCTTGTATTCACTCTCCTGCTTCCGTAGCTGGTCCTCCAGCGACACGAACTTCTCTGTGAGCTCCTCTTTCTGCAGCCGGAACTCTTCCAGAGCTGCCAGCTTCCCCCCTGCCCCACCGCAGGGCACAGCCTGGTGAGGGGCCACCTCAGGAGGGCAGGACCCCGGCAGGGCAGCGATGGCCTTGAACATGCCCCTCCCTCCCCGCTTCCTCCACGTCCTCTTGCCCTCCCTATGCTTCCCAATCCAGTGGGGCCAGACCCTTGTCCCTACAACATGCCATGCCCAGTGCTACCCACGTTCACGGCCTTCATCTGGAACACGCCCCCCCCGCCACTAATCTTACGAAGCCTCATTCAGTTTCTACCTCCTCGGGAAAACCTTCCTTGACTTCTGTTTTCTGGAAAGTGACAGTGACAACAGCCACTGAACACGAACACCTTCTCTGGGCCAGGCACTAATGCTGTCCTTAATCCTCAAAACAATGCTTGCCAGCTAGGTGACCGTGGGCAAGACACTTCATCTTCTTGAGGTGCTTCCTTACCTACAAACCGGGTGATAGTATTTCCTGCCTTGGGCGATGACTGGGACAATTAGAGAAGATAATGTGTGGGAAGAAGCAGCACATAGCTGCTGTTACCCAAGGTAGGCGTATTATACCCATTTCCCAGATGAGAAAACTGAAGGTCAAAGAGAAGTGCTTGCCCAAGGCCAGAAAGTCAATGGCAGAGCTGGGATTAGAGCCCCAAGAGCAAGAGCATAGGGTTCCCTCTCCCGTGTGTGTGCCCCCAGATGCACCTGCCAGTCCCCGCCCCCCTCACCAAGGATGATGTTCTCTGTGGTGAGCTGGTCTTTGGTCTCCTGGAACTCGTGGCGCACCTGGGCTAGCTGTGCCTCAAAGGCGTCCTTCTCCATCTCCTTGGCTAGCTGCAGGCTTTGGAGCTGCTCATTGAGGTCCGTGATCTCATCCACGCGCTGGTTGAGCGTGCGCTTGAGGAAGGCCACGATCTCCTTCTTATTGTTGGCCAGCTGCTCAAACTCCTGGCGGAACAGCTTCTCCTGAACGGCCAGCTCATCCCACTTCCGCTGGTACCTGGGGTGGGGGTGGGGCAGAGGTCCAGGGGAGTGGGCAAACCAGGTCTCCACGCAGCTAGGCCCGTTCCCCTGGACCCTCCCACGGAGGGGCATTCGGGGTTCCTCACATGGGAATCCAGCCTCATGTCCCACTGTGCGCCCTGATCTGCACTAACGACCACAACCAACAGCTGTGCTCGGTGCTTTACATCCATTACCTCACCAGAATGTAAGCTCCATCAGACCAGCGCCTTCGGTATATTCACAGCTATGTCCCCAACACCTAGGATGGTGTCTGGTATATACTAGGTGCACGGTGTGTGTATGTTGAATCCATGCGTGAGTGAGTACTGTGATAATTACACCCATTTTACAGATGAGGAAATGTAGGCTCAGAGGGATGAAGAAACTCCTAGTTAGTAAGTGGCGAAATCAGATTTTGAACCCCAGTCAGTCCGTCTGACCCCAAATTCGAGGCTCTTAACCACAGTGTTTACTGCTGCAGTCGGCCAGCTCTGCACCCCCCAACACCCCCAACACGTCCATGCTTTGCAATCCCAAACCTTTGAACCTGCTGTCTTCCTTACCCTGGTTCACTGAGTGAATCCTGGTGAGCCTCCTCAGTGGAGCCTTCTTGGACCTAAGCCACATTTGTGACGCTCTTTTTGGTGCCCTCCTGTAAGTGGGCCCTTGTTCCAACGGGCAGTCAAGACCTGATGTCATCTCTGTCTTCACTTGACAGACCCCTGACCTCCTCCACCTCTGTACTGGGGCCTGACAGAGGGGCTCGGCAAACAGTAAGCACCTAATAACTGTCTCCCAAATGCATTATCCCCAAATACATTCCATCTGGTGTCTCAGCTTGAGGGGAACTTGCGAATTTTTAAGAGTATCATATAATTGATTTACTGGTTTCTAGTGGAATAATTTGTAGAAGTTCTTTGGAAAGATGTTTTACTTCATTATTTACTCAACCAACATCTTTTGAAGGGCTACTGTATACAGTGCATTGGGTGGTACAGAGCTGAATGACCTGCTTTGTGGAGTGAGGAAGCAGCTTGGTGTAGGAAGGTCAGAAGGGCCAGGGCTCCCATCCTGGCACCTTCTCCTGGGAGTGACTTCCCTCCCTGAGTCTCAGTCTCTCCATCTGTACAATGGGGATGATGTCAGGACCTCTCATGGGACTGTTTCAAGGATGCAGTGAGCGCCAGCACAGGACCCACCTGGCGCATGTGAAGGACTCAACATTGGCTGTGAGTATCTGTAACATCATCTGGGGAAGAACTGCTGCCTAATGGTCACTAAAGGGGGTTGTCTTTTAAGGGTCACCATGAGACTAGGCTGGTGCATCATATCTGGGAGGAAACTAGCTTTAAAATAAGAAAAATGGGCAAGTGTGCTTGTCTCAGAAGTTAGAGACCCCTCCCACACACACTACCATCTATCCACACAGTCACGGGGAGACAACCCTCCTCCTTCACATTTGGGGAGACGGGCCCAGCGTGGAAAAACACCTGGGCTTGGCAGGTGGGTAAGTCAGTGGGGCACGTAGCACAGGGAATCAGCACAGGCACCATGGGAGTTGGAGGGGTGGTGGAAGAAAGGACACAGGATCCACCCACCTGCCAGGGGGCTGCCATTTTCAATTCATCCCACTGACTGAACTCTGTCCTTTTATAAAGCACATAATCCCACGGGGCAGGAGTGAGGCAGGGGGAGTGGTATTTGCCTGGGGTAGGGTTGCCACTTAGGTTAGGACCCCAGGACTCTGGGAGCCTGGATAGGGTGGGGTCAAATTGTGAAGCCTCTCAATGTTACTTAGGAGAAAACAGGCTGGGGGTGGGGTCTAGACATCCCCTGAGAAGCCAAACACAGGCCTAGGACCCCCTGAGTGAGCCTGCCCCTTGGTCAGCTATGAGCAGGGCTTCTGACCCAGCAGCACCAGCCTCCCTGACCCTCCACCCACCGGGCCAGCCTGTCCTCCAGGTCTCGGATCTGGATGTGGTAGAATTCTCGGATCTCCTCGCCTAAAGTCATTTCCATGGGCTTGTTGGCCGTGCTGGCATCCTTCTTGCCACCTTTCTTCTTCTTGACCTCGGGCTCCTTGGCCCCCTGGGTTGCCTTCTTTTTGGGAGCCATGGCTGGTGGCAACCACTGCTCCAGGGCCCCTTTAAGAAGCCAGGTGGTTGCTAAGGAAGTTGGTCCCATACATAGCAACAAACTGAGGGAGTGAGGCAGAGCTTAAAGGGATCCTGCCCTCTTCCTGGCCAGGCTGGGCACTAGCAACCGGCCTTCCCCTCCAAGGCCAAGCACCACAGACACCCTAGGCCGGGGTGTCCCAGGCCATGACATCTCAAAGATCGGGATGCCAGGTTCTTGGGGCACTTTTTTGGGCTCTGGGGAGACCTCGCCGTCCCCCAGGTGGAAATGTTACAATGGGTGAGCCTTAGAAACCACCACCCTGCCAATCAGAGAAGGGGTACTTTCCCAGAGCCCCCCAGAACCAGAAGAAGCCAGTCCCCAGGCCAGTGAGCCTCTGCCCTGAGCCCTCTGAGACCAGCTTGTTAATTCTTTGGTGATATAGCTACGTAGCAAATCATTTTCTCACTTCACTCAAAGCATGGTGGGGAGGCAGTGTGCTAAGAGATGCTCTATATCAAAGGCTCCTAAGCTGGAGTCCCAGGACGTCCCTGTCCACAGAGACGGGGTCCGTTTTCCACAAGGCTTGGTGGAAGTGGTCCATCTGCCCTGTGCTGACCCAGGCAAACAAAGGCCCACTGTAGGCTTTGGCCTGGGATGGCAGCATCCTGGGGGGCCGGAGGGGATGATAGGTGGTAGGTGTCCAGCTGGCAGATGCCCTGGCTTGCAGCTGTGAACCCCACCTAGGCACCGGCCCCACCAGGCTCCATCTCCCGTCCCTCATCTCCAGCCAGCTGTGCCTGTACATCTGCTGTCCACCCAGTACTTATAAGAGCCCAGGCACTCCCTGGGACCGTGGCCGGGTGCCTTTCATCCCCGTAGTCTAGGGCTCAGCACGTAGCAAGAGATGGCTGCAGCTCTACCCTGAAAGTCTGATAGCCGGACAAGGGGAAGCTCAGTATTACTTCAGCATTTGGGGTTGTTAACAGTGGGATCCTTGCGATGGATGCAGGGGGACAGGGAGGGGCCCGAAACACAGGCCCGTGGGTGTTTACTCGTGGCAGGGAGGCAGGTTAAAGCAGTGGTTGGTTAAGAGTGGGCTCAAGTTTAGCCAGTCTCTCCTATCCAGTGTGACCTCGGGCCAGCAGCCTGACCTCTCTGAGCTGTAAAATGGGGAGACCATGCTGTGGACTGAGTGTGACCTCATACGTAAAGTGCACAGTGCAGGGATACGGTCCAGGGGTGCAGGAAGTGCTTAGTAGGTGGCAGCCAATGTTGCCATTAGCAGAGCAGGGAGGTGAGGCCCCAGCCTGTTCCGCCTTAGGCAGCCTCTGGGATTTCCAGCATCCTAATACCCCCAGGCTGTGGCGGTCTGTTTGGCCTAGGGTATCTGTTCCCTGCAGCCCGAGGCAGCTCTGGGAGGGCGGAAACGACTGGCAGAGGGGAGAGGCCCTCACAATTGCACACAGGCATCAGCCTTTGCACAGACACGACCGTGCAGGGAGCGCCGCCTGCCCGAACTGCAGACAGGGTGACAATAAGGCTCCAGAGAGAGAGAGATGCCTGGCCTAGTGCCTGAGAGTCAGGGCCAGCACAGGGCTGCCCCCCCAGCCCAAGGCAATGCCCCCTACTCCCGCTGGACGCTGCTCCCTCCCCAACCCCCTGTGGGGGCAGGAGCCCAGCCCAGGCAAAGGATCACCACGGTGAAGGGTCATTCATAACAAGCCTCTTACTCAGTGCCTGAGTTTATGCTAATGAGGGTACTGTGGGTGGGAGACAGCTTCAGGATGGGGAAGAAGGATGCCCTTCTTCACCGTGGTGGTGAAGGGGAGAAGCTGCCCTTCTCCCTCCTTTACCTGAGGCCCATCTCAGGGGGGAGCTCTGAATCCCCAGCCTCATGGGAGAGCATGGCCAGCAGCCCCTCAGTGTGCCTGGAGCCCACAGAAAGGGTCAGCTCTGGGGCCTGTACGTCCTCCTTTGTTAGCACCTGGCGGGCATGGCCAGGCTTATAAATGCAGCTGCAGTCCCGTGGCAAGAGTGACCCGCTGGACTTCCAGGTGCTGGGGTGGGGACGGAGAGAGCTGCAGGTCAGAGGATGTCCCTTTCCGAGGTTTGCTTGAAGATCCTCTCCAGAGCTCCCCTATTCTGGGGCCACAGGCCATCACCTACCCCGGGAACACCTTTTCATGGCTGTTTCGTGAACTGCCTTCTGTGTCCTGCTTTGGGGGTGGGTAGTGCTGAGCCTGGAGCTGCCGGACCACGAAGTCCAGCAGCTGGGAGTTGTGATAGCGCGCAGACTGCAGCAGTGGCCTGGGCAGAGGCCGCGGGGCTGGGGCACTGCCACCTCTGGGAGACTCGGGAAGGCAGGAAGCCTAGGCCCCAGGGAGAGAGGGAGGCTAGGCGGCATTCAACATGCCTGAAGCCTTGCCCACCTCTCTGGGGCTCACGGCATGACAGCGATCTGTTCATTCTGGGTGTGAGATATAATACTACCCCCCTCACTAGTGTGAGCACATGAGGACCCGACCTGTCTTGTTTGTGGCTGCATCCCCAGAGCCTAGGATGAAAGGTGGCACACAGTAAACTTCTGCTGACGAAGACTGCATGGGGAGGGAATTCTGGAATGGTCTAGTAAGGAACTCGATGGACCTTCTCCTAGCAAAACAATTTAATTCATGAAGATTATTTTTAAAATTTTTTTATTGTTTTATTTTATTTTAAAGATTATTTATTGAGAGAGAGAGCGAGCGCACGAGTGCATGAACAGGGGGGAGGAGCAGAGGGAGAGGGAGAAGCAGGGAGCCCGACTCAACTCGGGGCTCAATCCCAGGACCCCGAGATCAGGAAACGAGCCAAAGGCAGACGCTCAATCAACTGAGCTACCCAGGTGCCCCAAGATTATTGTTACTATTATTTTAAGATTTTATTTATTTATTTGAGAGAGAGAGAGCAGCAGCAGAGGGGAGGGGGGAGGGGGGAGGGGAAAGGGGCAGCGGGAGAGGGAGAAGCAGACTCCCTGCTGAGCAGGGAGCCCCAGTTGGGGGCTCGATCCCAGCACCCTGGGATCATGACCCGAGCTGAAGGCAGACGCTTAACCAACTGAGCCACCCAGGCGCACCACGATTACTATATTTTTTAAAGAATCATTTAAAGCGTCTGTTAATTGTTTTAAAAGCATAGAGTAAATGGAGAAACATTCATTCAGGAAAATCTACTAAATCCCTGCAAGAATGAGTGTGGTATTTGAGCAATGACCCACCCCCTTATATACTGAGGCTTAATAAAAAATATATATTTGCTCTTTGCCCCTGGTTTTTGGCAGAGGACCTAAAACCCTCAGAACATCCTAAATGAAAGGAGTATCTTTTGTTATTCATAACAAGCCTCTTACGCAGTGCCTGAGTTTATGCTAATGAGGGTACTGTGGGTGGGAGACAGCTTCAGGATGGGGCTAGTCACCAGAAAGACCAAGCGCGTAATTAGACGGTTAGAACTTTCTGCAGACCCCACCCCTGCGCCGCCCCCCCCCCCCCCCCCCCCCCCCCCCCCACCCCCGGGAGGAAAGAGGGTCTGGATATTGAGTTCAATCGCCAGCGGTCAAGGATTGAATCAACTCTGCCTATGTAATGGAATCTCCATAAAAACTCCTAAACCACAGGGTTTGGGGAGCTTCTGGGTTGGTGAACCTATGAAGGTGCTTGGGAGGGTGGTATGCCTGGAGGAGGCAGCGAAGTTCTGGGCCAGCCCCACCCCTTGCCCTGTGCATCTCTTAAATTTGGCTGTTCCTGAGTTGTATCCTTTATAATAAAACAGTAAGTAGGGTGCTTTTCTGAATCTGTAAGTTGTTCTATGAATTATCAAACCTGAGGAGGGGTCTTGGGAACTCTTGAATTTGTACTCAGCTGGGCAGAAGTATGGGTAGCCCCGATACCGCATTGATGGCTGGCATCTGAAGTGCGGGCAGTTTTGTGGGACTGAGCCCTTGACCTGTGGGGTCTGCACTGAGTAGTGTTAGAAATGAACCACTGCACACCCAGTTGGTGTTGGAGACTTGAAGAGATGGTATAGAAAAGTGCCATTTGGTGTCAGAAGAAAACATGTCCGCTCCCCATCCCCCGTTCTGTGTTACAGACGTTTAAGCTGGGGTGCACTGTTCTGAGCAGGTGTGGCCAAGATGAAGGGGGCTCCCTTACCCTCCAGCTCCTAGTCTGGGGCCACAGCTCCATCCGGGGAGGGGTAGGCTGCTGGCCTTCCTCATCCTCCCCCTCCAGTCCTACGTTGCAGAATCTCTGTTCCAATCAGGTACAGCAGAGAGACTTCCCACACAGGCCCACCGGCAAGGTGGAAGCTCGGTGAAAGGCGTCGGGCTGAGAATACTTGGCCCTTGACGGCCCCCACCTCGGGTAGCTCATAGGGTGGGGGTTCCACACCAGGGGGGCAAGCTCAGGAGACCAGGGCCTGCCACCCCGTAGTGCTCACTGGTAGAGCACTGTCACTCCAGGAAAAGTAGGTCTGGCTCCCAGCTTGGGGGCAGTGGTTCATGGGTTCTGCTCTGGGGAGAGACAGGCTGTACGGACAAAGAGCTCCACAGTTCTGCCTGAGGGAGCTGGCTTCATTTGGATCAGAGCTTTGAAAACTCCATGTCTAAGAGCATCGTCAAAACCAATGGAGATCTTGGTAGACAGAAATTAAGAGGACTGGCTTAAGCCAAGAACCATTTGTTGAGCTCCTGGTTCCCTGGGTTCTTCTGGATAGGCCGGGCCTGCCTGATCCTGGCCGGGCCCATCCTATGCCTCTCAACGAGCTGGTCACCCGTGTGCCTGGTGTGGCTAGCTGTTTGCAGGGGCAAGGGAGGGACTGCCTCCTGTCACCAAGCAGACTGGTCCGGCTTGCTAATATGGCAGTCGGAGAGTCATGAGGGTCTAAGAATAGGAGTGGTGACACCTGCTGAGGTCTAGGCTTGGGTGAGTCCAAGCCCATTCCGGCCACATTCCAGCAGTCAAAGCAGGTCACAGGCAGCCCAGAGGAAAGGCAAGGAGATGCAGAGCATGGTGGCCACTTTCACAATCGACCCCAATCTTTGCTTTCAGCTCCGCAAAGAATTTCTTCAAGTTTCGTTCTGCGATTTGGTGTAGTTTTAAAATATGACTTGACAAAAGCATGGTATCTTGGCTCTGGAGTGACGGGCCACTCAGATCCTGATGATAAACCATTTGAACAGGCTCCTTGCTACCAAAGAAGTGGCTTACTCAGCATTGTGAAGAGACGTTTTCAGCCTTGTGTCCCTCACATTTCCGTGCGGAAATGCAGTCTCAGTGCCTCCTCTGGCATGCTGAAGAACCTCCAGGACCAGCGCTTGAACTTGACTGCGGTCACCAGTTCTCTTCCTTCCAGCACTGCATGGAGATCAGGAGGCACTGCCAACTGGGGGCACAGGCGAGGAGCCGGGCATTCACGGAGCTGGGCTCTTTCCACACTGGCCCCGGGGGCCCTTGGCTCACAAAGAAAGCATCAACCAACCAGAAAACCACTTCTGAGCGTGGGCGCATCTTAGCCCGTTTGGGCCGCTATAACAAAATGGCAGACCGAGTGGCCTATAACAACAGAAATTTCTTTCTCACAGTTCTGGAGGCTGGAAGTCTGAGATCGGGGCCAGCAGAGTCAGGCAAGGGCCCTCTTCCTGTTGCAGACTTACTGTTGTGTCCTCACAAATTAGAAGGGGCTGGGAGTTCTGTGAGGTCTCTCTTCTGAAGAGCACTAATCCCATTCATGAAAGCAGAGCCTCCAAAGGTCCCACCTCATACCATTAACCTTGAGCATTAGGTTTTCAGCATATGAGTTTTGGGCGGGGGGGACACAAACATTCAATCCGTAGTGGATTTTTAAAAATTTATCTTTATTTAAAATTGTGGTAAAATGCATATAAAATTTACCATCTTAACCATTTTTTTTAAAGATTTTATTTATTTATTTGAGAGAGAGAGACAGAGAGAGAGAGAGCACATGAGAGGGGGGAGGGTCAGAGGGAGAAGCAGGCTCCTCGCTGAGCAGGGAGCCCAATGTGGGACTCGATCCCGGGACTCCGGGATCATGACCTGAGCCGAAGGCAGTCGCTTAACCGACTGAGCCACCCAGGCGCCCAATAAATAAAATGTTTTTTTAAAAAATGGTTAAGATGGGGCGCCTGGGTGGCTCAGTTGGTTAAGCGACTGCCTTCGGCTCAGGTCATGATCCTGGAGTCCCGGGATCGAGTCCCACGTCGGGCTCCCTGCTCAGCGAGGAGCCTGCTTCTCCCTCTGACCCTATGCCCTCTCATGCTGTTTCTCTCTCTCTCTCTCTCAAATAAATAAATAAATAAATAAAATCTTTAAAAAAAAATAAAAAAACATTTTATTTATTTGTCAGAGAGAGAGAGAGAGCACAAGCAGGGGGAGCGGCGGGCAGAGGGAGAGGGAGAATCAGGCTTCCGGCTGAGCAAGGAGCCCGATGCAGGGCTCGATCCCTGGACCCTGGGATCATGATCTGAGCCGAAGGCAGACGCTTAATGGCTGAGCCCAGGCACCCCCATCTTAAGGGTACAGTGGTATTAGTACATTCCCATCGTCGTGCAACCACCACCATCCATCTCCAGAACTCTCTCGCCTTGCAAAATGGAAACTCTACCCATTAAACACTAACGACCCACTCCCTTCTCCTGAGCCATTGGTGATCACCATTCTCCTTCCTGTCTCTGTGAATTTGACTACTCCATGTACCTCATCTAAGTGGAATCATACAGTATTTGTCATTGTGTGATGGGCTTATTTCACGTAGCCTAATGTCCTTAAGGTTCATTCATGTTGTAGCCCGTGTCCTTTTTATGGCCGAATAATATTCCATTGTGTGTCTATGGTACATTTTGTTTATCCATCCATCCGTCAACAGACACCTGGGTTACTTCCAGCATTTGGCTATTGTGAAGAATGCTGCTATGAACATTATACAAGTATCTCTTAGAGACCCTGCTTTCACCTCTTTTGGGTATATGCACAGAAGTGGGACTGCTAGGTCATACATGTGATACTGTGATTCATAATAAGAGATACATATTTGGTCTTCATCTCTGTTTTTGGCACAGAGCTCCTAAAACCCTTGTAATTTCCTAAGTGATAAGTGTGATAAAGGTGTCTCGATATGCATAACAAACTTCTTTCAACCACACCTAAGTTTATGTTAATGAGGTGACTTTTGGAAAGCGCCTAAGGATGGGGCCTGGTTTCCAGAGGAACCAACCTTGTGACTGGAGGGTTGGAACTTTCAGTCCCACCTCCTGACTGCCAGGGATGGGGGGGAGGGGCTGGAGGAAGAATTAATCGCCAATGGCCAATGATTTAATCAACCATGCCTATGTAATAAAGGCTCCATAAAAAAAAAAAAAAAAACAAAAAGACTAGGTTTAGAGAGCTTCTGGGCTGACGAACCAGAAGCCATCCATGGGTCCCTGTGCTAGGTGCCAAACTCCTTGGTGACAGAAGCTCTTTTGTTTGGGACCTTGCCCTATGTATTTCTTCATCTGGCTGTTGATTTATATCCTTTAATATCCTTCGTAATAAACCAGTAATCCAGTGAGTAAACTGGTTTCCTGAGTTCTGCAAGCAGCTCTAGTAAATTAATTGAACCCAAGGAGGGGGTTGTGGGAACCACTGATTTACAGCCAGTGGGTCAGGAGAGTAACACCCTGGACCTGTGATTGGTGGCTGACGTCGGGGGCAGGGCAGTCTTATGGGACTGAGCTCTTAACCTGTGGGATCTGATCTCTGGGTAGACGGTGTCAGATGGGAGCTGAATTGTGGGACATCCAGATGGTGTTGGAGAATTGCTTGATGCGGGGAAAACGCCCACACACTGGAATTGGGGACAGAATCAGAGTATGTTGACTCTTAATTTTTTGAGGAATCTCCAGCCTGTTTTCCACAGCACTTGTACCATTTCAAATTCCCACTAACAGTGCAGGAGGGTTCCAATTTCTCCATGGCCAGAACTTGTTTTCTGTTTGTTTGTTGTTTATTTTGATAGTAGCCATTCTGACAAGCATGAGTCGGTATCTCGTAGTTTTGATTTACATTTCCCTCATAATTAGTGAAGTAGAGCATCCTTCTAGGTACTTATTGGCCATTTGTATATTTCCTTTGGAGAAACGTCTATTCAGGTCCTTTGCTCATTTTTGATTGTTGTTAAGTTGCAGGAGTTCTTTATATATTCTGGATATTGACTCCTTATCAGATATATGATTTGTAAATTTTTTTTACCTATTCTCTGGGCTGCCTCTTCACTCTATTGATTGTGTCCTTTGATAATCATACAGAAATTTTAAATTTGGATGTGGTTTAAACTATTTTTCCTTTTGTTGCCTGTGCTTTTGGTGTCGTCTGAGCATGGGATTTTAATGAAGAGAACAAGCCTTCTCCGAGCCCTCTGCCTTGGCAGAGGGAGCCCTCCTGCCAAGAGGGGACTCAAACTCTGCTCATCACTGGGTTTTTTTTTTTTTTAAGATTTTATTTATTTATTTGACAGAGAGAGACAGTGAGAGCAGGAACACAAGCAGGGAGAGTGGGAGAGGGAGAAGCAGGCTTCCCGTCGAGCAGAGAGCCTGACGCAGGGCTCAGTCCCAGGACCCTGGGATCATGACCTGAGCCAGAGGCAGATGCTTAAGGACTGAGCCACCCAGGTGCCCCTGCTCATCACTGTTTGATCCAATTGCAAAGGGAAGCATGTGTGTTGACAACTGGTCCTCCAAATCGTTTTTCACTCTCTAAATGACTGTTTCCACCAGGCAAATTGTCATTTGTTCAAAGGATGCTGGAGGTCAGCAGCGGCTGGTTTTTCACAAGCTTCTTGGCAACATTACCTCCGATGCTACTTTTTACTCTAAGGAGTAGAACTCTGATTGCTGTCTCTATAGTTTGGGTTTCTTCCCTGCCTTTAGCGATGGAATGACTTGGTTTCATCCTAGAATATACTCTTTTGTAACTGGTATGAGGAAAGTTGCTTGGCTTATGGACGAGGTCACTGTGCCCATGTACTTACTCTCTGACAGTGTTCCTTCATAACAGGTAATGCATGGGGAACCGGGAGGTGTAGCTTGCTGTCCTGGAAAATCCAATTTTTATTGTTCTATGTCTTATTTCCACTTTTTTTATTTTGTAGAACTCTGATTTTTTTTTTTAAAATAACCTTTATAAAAAAAAAGGTTATTTT